>NC_091477.1:122629724-122929724 GCF_036971445.1 Narcine bancroftii | reverse complement strand
CCCAACATCTGACGAGACGCTTTGGGCTTCCATGGGTACAGTTACCTAAGCTGCCAAGTATCAACCATATTTGCCTATTCTGCTTTCTACTTTGTCTGAAGGTAAACTGGGCAGATTTTCCTTTAATTATTTTCCCCCCAAGAGCATATTTTTACAAAGTTGCTGCAAGTTTCAAAGAATTGCAGTGTCATGAAGAAAAGCTGAATACTGTGCTTTGCCCTAATTCTACAACTTAACATTTTAAAATGAGTGGTTTTTGTAACTTGTTTTTGACTGATGTTCACAATGTGCGACAGACATCTGCTGGAGGAACTCTGCGTTGAGCAGAATCAGTGAAAGAAAATGAATGGTCAATGTTATGGGCAGAAGCCTTCAAGAGTCTTGATTAAGGCTTCCCTCCAAAACAGGGACAATTATTTTTCTCCAGTGATGCTGCTCGTGTGTTGCTCCAGATTCCAGCATCTTCAATCTCCTGCGAGCAGTGTGTGCAGTCCATCAGATGTTTTAAGCAGTCGTCAATTTCAAAAATCATACAATCCAGAACTTGTGGACTGATATTGCCATGCACACTCAAATAGTAGCCCTGACATGCATTAGCATCTTTGACGAATAACAAAGACACTTGGAACAGGGAGAATTATATGGGCTCCCTAAACTTTCAAACAAGGGTTCTATTTTCTTTTAAACAAGTCTGCAGACATTGTGATTGTAGCTAACACAGAAAGCCCAGCGTAACCCGCTGAGCTTCTCAGCATTTTTTTATATTTTCTCTTTTCTAAATTGTCACGTGGACCGAGATTAAAGGCAAGTAAACCTATATTTCATTGTTACAAGTACTGCAAAAATAAAACATACGTGCACAGTATAGCAGTAACAGAGAAAAGTTCATTAATATAGGCAATGGCTGCAGTGAGAAAGGATGTGCAAGATCAATAGATCTTTTACAAGAAGTCAGTTCAAGAATCTGATAACAGTAGGACAGAAACCGACATTGAACAGATTTAACATAATTCCAACAAAACCATTTTTTTAAATTAAGAAACACCTCATTGGGAAACTGGGAATTACAATGGTCAAATTCTCGCATGAAATGGACTCATCACTGGATAACATCAACTCAGTCGGCCACCTTGCGACAAGTAAAAGTTCACAAGGATGGCAAAGATCGTGGAAGCGTTGGAAAGGACCTTCAAAGGTGAAACTTTGAGAGTACAGAGTTTGTATGTTCCTGTCAGGATTAAAGGCACGGTTAGCAGGCATCGGGAACCTTGGTTTTCAAGGAATACTGGGGATCTGGTTCGGAAGAGAGAGGTGTATAACAGGTAGAGGTACTTGAGGAGTATAAAAAATGCAAGAAAAACCTCAAGACAGAAATCAGAAAGGCTCAAACAAGGCATGAGGTGGCTTTGGCAGACAATGTGAAGAAAATCCTAAGAGTTTCTACAGGTATATTAAAAGCAAAAGGATAGTAAATACAAAATTGATCCCCTCGAAGATCAGAATGGTTGGCTTTGAATAGAGCCTAAGGAAATGGGGTAGATATTAATTTTTTTTTTTTTTTTTAATCAGTATTCACTCAGGAAACGGGCACAGAGTTGTGGGAAATAAGGAAAACAAGCAGTGAGGTCATGGAACCTGTACAGATTAAAGAGGAGAAAGAGCTTGTTGTCCTAAAGCAAATAAGGGTGGATAAATCCCTAGGTTCTGACAACATATTCCCACGGACCTTGAGGGAGGCTAATGTAAGAATTGTAGGGGCGCTGGCAGAACTATTTAAAATGTCCTTAGCCATATGTATGGTGCTGGAGGATTGGAGGGTAGATCACATTGTTCTGTTGTTTAAAAAAAGGATCCAAAGGTAACTCTGGAAATTATAGGCCGTTGAGCCGGACGGATGTCAGTAGTAGGTACATTATTGGAAGGTGTTCTAAAAGATCAGATATATAATTGCTCAGATAGCCAGAAACTGATTAGGGATAATCAACATGGCTCTGTGTGTGGTGGGTCGTGTTTAACGAATCTTGTAGTTTTTCAAGGAGGTTACCAGGAGAGTTGATGAAGGAAAAGCTGTAGATGTTGTCTACATGGACTTTTGAAAGGGACCCATATGGGAAGTTAGTCAGGAAAGTTCAGATCCTAGGTAGTCATGGTGAAGTAATGAACTAGATTCAACAATGGCTAGATGGAAAAAGCCAGAGAATAGTGATGGATGATTGCTTCTCAGTCTGGAGGCCTGTGACTAGTGGTGTGCCTCAGGAATCGGTGCTGGGACCATTGTTGTTTGTCATCTATATCAATCATCTGGATGATAATGTGGTAAATTGGATAAGCAAGTTTGCAGATGACAATAAGATTGGAGGCATTGTGGACAGCAAAGGTTTTCAAAGTTGGCAGAGGGATCTGGACCAGCTGAAAAAATAGGCTGAAAAATGTCAGATGGTGTTTAATGCTGACAAGTCTGGGGTGTTGCATTTTGAAAGGACATACACTCCTTAGTTGAGCACTAAGGAGTGAGGTAGAACAGAGGGATCTAGGAATACAGATACATGATTCCATGAAAGTGACGCTATAGGTGGCTGGGGTTGTAAAGAGAGCTTTTGGCATATTGGCCTTCATAAATCAAAGTATTGAGTGCAGGAGTTAGGATGTTATGGTAAAGTTGTACAAGACATTGGAGAGGCCAAATGTGGAGTATAGTGTGCAGTTCTGGTCACCTAACTACAGGAAAGATATCAATAAATTAGAAAGAGGGCAGAGAAGATTTACTAGGATGATCTCTGGTCTTCAGGAACTGAGTTACAGGGAAAGGTTAAACAGGTGAGGACTTTATTCCCTGGAGCATAGAAGAGTGTGAGGGGAGATTTGATAGAGGTATATAAAATTATGAAGGGTATAGATAGAGTAAATGCCGGTAGACATTTTCCACTGAGGTTAGGGAGATACAAACCAGAGATCATGGGTTAAGGGTGAAAAGGGAAAGGTTGAGGGAGGACATGAGGGGGAACTTCTTCATTCAGAGAGTGGTGGGAGTGTGGAGTGAGCTGCCCGCTGAGGTGGTGAATGGGGCTCAATTTTAACATTTAAGAAGAATTTGGAAAGGTATATGGATGGGAGAGGTATTGAGGGGTATGGACTGGGTGCAGTTCAGTGGGACGAGGCAACAAAAAAAATGGTTCGGCACAGACTAGAAGGGCCAAATTGGCCTGTTTCTGTGCTGTAATGTTCTATGGTTCTTAGGAAAGGTACAGAAGAGAATTCCCAGGATGTTGCCTGGATTAGAGAGTATGAGGTGAAAGGAGAGGTCAAACAAACTTTGGCCACTTTCTCTGGAGCAACAGAGGTGGAGGGGAAATGACAGGTTTATAAACTGAGATGCATTGATGAGATGAACATTCAGAATCTTTCTCACAGGATAAAAAGGTCACATACCAAAGGACATGCATTTGAGGTGAGGGGAGAAAGTTTAAAGGGGATATGAGGGCAAATAATTTTTTTCAAACACACAGAAAACATTGGGTGCCTGGAACGGGCTAGCAGGATTTATGGTGGAAGAACATAGAAGTTACATCCAAGAGGCTTCCCGATAAACACACATATGTGCAGGAAAATGCAGGAGCGGTTGCAGGCTCTGCAGAAGAAGAGGACTGGTGCAGGGCATCAGAAAATGGTGAGAACAACCCCCCCCCTCCTCCCCACCCCCCAGTTTGAGAAGAAGCAGAGGAGACACTATAGCACAGTGACTGCGGTGGAAGACCAGCGAAAGCCTCTGAGGGCGGCTTGTTTCCGACTCGAAGGGAGGAACCCACGCAGGCAGTGGGCTGCTGGAGACTTGCGGTCACAGGATTCACACCAGGCTGCAAACCCCTGACTGGCGAAGACTTGAAGGGGTACCAGATATCGGAACAGAGATGCCTAGGGCATTTATCGTGTGTCAGAGGCTTGGATCTGGACCTCAGGCGGCCGATGGTTTGGACTGGACTCTGTGCAACTGCAGAGGATGCAGGAGCACTCGAAGCAAATCCACCGAGACTCAGTGACAATAAGGGGACTCTCTTTTGCTTCTCTTTCTCTGACTGTAAGGGGCACTGGGAACTTTCTGCTGATATCAAATCTTTGTCTGCCTTACACTAGACTAAATGCAGATTTGTGTAATTACATCTCTTTTATTACACGACAATAAAAGAGTCTTACAATAGAGGGATATGTGTCATGTGCGTGCAGTTTTGGTTCAAATTGAACATTACATTCAGCGCAGACAGGAAGATCCTATTTCTGTCCTGTACTGTCCCATGGACTACGCAAGGAACTCGTGGCACAGACAGGCCCAGCCTGGGTAAAAACTGCATGCTTCATTCCTGAAACCATTTTGGAGCATCTTTACAAGTTGTGGTTTCCAACAGACTTATTTTTGTATGCAAACCATTCATTTTGGAATGTGCTGTGCAATACTGCAATGCAGTGCCTTCATGGTACTTACTCTCCTGCTCCTGGAGATTGTGGGCCAGGCTGTGATCCTCACGAACTGCAAACTGACGACATACTGAAAGAGAAGATAAATGGTGAAACTCCAGCCCCTCACACACACACAAGCTCAGCAACTTTGAGTGACGATGGATGTTTTACAACTGCCTGCAGCCCAGACTCAGCAGCTGGGTTCCTGAAGTGAGAAAAGTGAAACACAGTTGGCACAACACTGTTATAAGCGCCAGCAACCCAGGTTCAAATCCCGTGCTGTCTGTAAGGAGTTTGTACGTTCTCTCCTCGTCTGCGTGGGTTTCCTCCAAGTGCTCCAGTTTCCTCCCACCCTTCAAAACGTACCAGGATTGAAAGTTAATTGGGCAGCATGGGCTTGTCAGCCAGAAGGGTCTGGTCCCATACTGCATGGCTAAATTTAATTTAAATTCAAAAGTCTGCAGATGCTGTGATTGTAAAAACACAAATGCTGGAAGAACATCTTCACTAGGTTTACCTCCCGTATTCAGAGGGAGAAAATTTATTCGTCACAGAGTTGTTACCAACACCAGTTGCACAACACTCTTAACCCAGACAGGGTCTCGCCTCCCCACTCTTACCCTCCTATCCACACCAAATTAGGGCCTCTTGCCTGTTCTCCTCTCCCTGCCCTTTCTTCCCTCTTCCTGCCGCCTTTCTATTCAGATGCCTGCCTGCTTTTTTGCTCATGCCTTGAAGAAGGGCCTTGGCCTGAAATGTTGATTCTATATCTTTATCTCCCACGGACACTGTTAGACCTGATGAGTTCCTCCAGCATTTACTGTATTTTTCCTGAAATGAGAAGTCTGGGTTGTCTTATGTAGGAATTGAACAAGATGGGTTTATATTCTATGGCATTACAGGAATCCTCAGAAATGTAAAATTCTGTAAAGGGCTGATCAGGTGAATGTTGAGGATTTCTCATGGTGGAAAGTTGAGAACCAAACCAGTGGTCAGTTGATGTCAGGTCAAGAAATCACTGTCACCAATGGATTCCCAATTGATCCGATTCCTTGATAAAGGCCTCAAGCCTGAAACATTGGTTCTGCATCTTTATCTGTGAATATAAAGTACTGTTTCTCTAGCATTATGCTTTACACGGCTTTCCAATTCTTGGAAAAGATTCCAGACAATACATGCTAATAGTTTGACTGAGTTCAATAGCTTTGCAAAGTGTGAAGAATTGAAGGAACTCAACAAAACAGGAACCTGGTTAAAAGATCAATTAGGATTGTATTAGACTTTGAATGTGTGGTGCATCACTGCACACACAATAGTAATTGAACAAAACTGCTCAGCTCCAACCAGTTCTTTGCCATTTTCTAATGGCCTGTATTCAGGTGTTTGTACATAAAGGGTTGCATGAAAGATTTGAATGTCAAGTGGCCAATGTATACCAACACCAATTAGCCTGATCTTAACACTCCTTTACCGAACTTGCCAGATTTAATAACTGCCAGAAAATGAGGAAGCATACAGGAGGGAGGACGATCACAACCTTGCACTCAACGTTAGCAAAGCCAAGGATTGTGGACTTCAAAAGGAAGTCAGGGGAACAGGACCCAGTCCTCATCGAGGGGTCAATAGCAGAGAGGGTCAAGAACTCAAATTTCTGGTGTCAACATCTTCAAGGATCTGTCCTGGAGCCTCCATGATGATTCAATCATAAAGAAGGATCAGCAGTGGCTATACTCTGTGAAGTGTCTGAAGAGATTCGGTATATCACTGAAGACGCTCGTAAACTTCTACAGGTGGACTGTGGAGAGCATTCTGACTGGTTGCATCACTGCCTCATACGGAAGCACCAACGCACAGGACAAGAATAAGCTCCAGAGGGTTGTTAACTCGGCCTGTGACATCACAGGCACCAGACTTCACTTCATTGAGGACATCTACATGAGGCGGTGTCTTAAAAAAGCAGCCTCTATCATCAAGGACCCTCACCTCCCAGTCCATGCTCTCTTCAATCTACTACCATCAGGAAGGAGGTACAGGAGCCTAAAGACGAGCATTCAGCGGCACAAGGAGAGCTTATTCCCCGCTGCCATCAGATTCCTGAATGATCAATGAACCAAAGACACTGCCTTACAAACTTGTTCCATCTAAAGTGCACTTACTGGCACAAAGGAATCGGCATTCTGCTCATTGTAGCCAAATCTCACCATTCCTATTCCCTGTGTATTCTACATTCATTCACTTGCTTGTGGCAAACTCAATTATTGTGACGCAGATACTGCTGTTCTACTTACACCACCATCTCTGGCTCGAAGGAGTGACTCTTTTGGAGCGCAAGGTTGCCGTAGGGGTTAGTGCAATACTGTTACAACGCCAGCGACCCGGGTTCAATTCTGCCTGTCTGTAAGGAGTTCGTACATTCTCCCTGTGTTTGTGTGGGTTTTCCCCTTGTGCTCCGGTTGTCTCCCACCCTTCAAAATGTTCCAGGGGTTGCAGGTCAATTGGGTGTAATTGGGCAGCATGGGCTCGTGGGCCAGAAGGGCCTGTTACCAAGATGCATGTCTAAACCTTTAAAAAAATTAAGAATGGAGTCTAATCACCTCAGAGAAAGCAAGGTTGTAATTTCACTGGATTTTTGGTGGGAGGTCATTGGGTTGAAAATGTATTAAAATTTGTACAAAGTTCAAGCTCTATTTCCATTCCAGTCATTGGGAATAAACCACTGTGACCTGAAACCTTCGACAGTGATGTCATCTCACCTCAATAGCTGAAAATGTCACCCCTTGGTAAAGTCTAGGGGGAAGGAATCCAATTTTCTTTAATGCTCAAATCCTATAAACCTCCTACACGGCAGCAGAAGGATCAACGCCCAGTGGACACAGAATTAAGCCAACTGGATAGCAAATCAGAATGAAGACTTCTCTTCTATGGAGTTTGTGGCGATCATGAAAATACTGGCAAGAAGAGTGTTCACAAATAAACCACTGAACCATCAGAAAAGGCCAAACATATTGCAGCTGAAGAATGAGCATAATGGGCCAAGTGCAGTGGTTCTCAATCTTTCTGAGTAATCCTTTAGTAACCACAGAGCACCTAGGGCATAGGATGGGAGAGGAGCTCCGTGGTTAGTAAGGGATTACTTATGGTGGTGAGGGGAAAAGAGGTGCTGGGCTAGTGGGATCAGAGTTTACCTACATGACCTCCAGCTGCACTCCTAACATAGCTTGATCATATTTCCCCACTGGCTGCACACAACCACGATGCTATGGGGAAGGAGTTCTGGAAAGCTTGATACAAAGTGAGAAGGAGTGCAGGAAGCAGAGCACAGCTGCAGTAGCTCCTCATCCTGGCTGGGAAAGTCAGATAACACAGCACATAATGGAAATACAAGATTCCCTTGAGAAAAGTCTGGTGGGGAGAAGGATGGACACTGGTTTGATATGTGTATCAAAGGAGAGACATTTGTCTCCTCACATCCAGTGTGTGATGTTTTTAAATTTAAAAAAAACAACCTAAGTTTTTCTGAAATCCTGGTAAATCTTTTCAGTACCCTTTCAAAAGCCTCCACACCCTTCCTGTAATGGGGTGACCAGAATTACACACAGTAATTCCATTCCAGTTTGCCTATCAACCAAACCGACCACAGTCGACGCAATAACCCTGTCCATCCACCCTGTCCTGATCCACCTGGAGAGCAGTGCTCATATGTTGTTTATTGACCTGCTCAGTGTTCAACACAATCTTAGGTCAGAGGCTGGTGGATAAACTGTCCTCGCTTGGACTCAGTACCCCTCTCTGAAACTGGGTCCAGAACTTCTCGTCTGAAAGACCAGTCTGTCCAGATTAGCAGCAAAACCTTAAGTCTCATCCCACAGAGCACTGGCAGACCTCAAGACCTCATGTCTGTTGCAGGGAGCGGTGCTTAAAGAGGGCTCAGAGAATCATTGAGGATCTTTACCATCCAGGCTGCAGTATCTTTGAGACACAACCTTCAAAGAAGAGGAACAAAAACATAAAATCCAGCACTGGGAAACAGCTTCTTCCTCCAGACAGTGAGGCTATTGAACAATCCTAGAAACCTGTCAATTATTTTTATGTATATTTATTTTGGATCGTTATGTAATACCCCTGAGCATTAAGCCCTCCAAAAGGTAGTGGGCACAGCCCAGGACATCACAGGCAGAACCCTCCCCACCATCGATAACATCTATGGAGAACACTACCGTCAGAGAGCAGCAGCAATCGTCAAGGACCCAGCACACGCTCTGTTCTCGCTGCTGCCATCAGGAAAGAGGTCTCGGTGCCACAAGACTCGCATCCCCAGGTTCAGGACCAGCTGCTCCCCCTCCACCATCAGACTCCTCATTGACAAACTCAAACAGGGCTCATTTAAGGACTCTCACTTGTGGACTATATTTTCTTTTTGTTTTTCTGCATTGCACAGCTTGTTTACACTCATTATCTGTTTATAGTCCTTTGTTTGTCTACATGTTAATGCTGTGTAGTTTACTTTTTCCCCTACCAATTAGTGGTAATTCTACCTGGCCCACAGCAAAAAGGATTCTCAGGGTTGTACATGATGTCATGTAGGTACTCTGACAATAAATCTGAAATATGGGGGGAGGTGTGTGTGTGTGTGTGTGTGTGTGTGTGTGTGTGTGTGTGTGTGTGTGTGTGTGTGTGTGTGTGTGTGTGTGTGTGTGTGTGTGTGTGTGTACGCGCGCGCACACTATGCTCTGGAGATGCTCTGTTTCATCGGTTTGTACATGTTCAATCAGATGACAATAATCTTGAACTTGAAATACTCAGGGAGCACCCTAATTAAAGATTTATAATCACTGCCCACATGCCTTCCCTACATTTGTACGCAATACCCCTCCCGAAGTTACCATAGGCAAAAATTTGCTCCTCCCTGTTTACAAATAAAGCACATTCAAAGTCAGGGGAAGGAGGAGGGATAAATCAACCACTTGCCTCCACAGATACTGCTGAATCACCGAGTTCCTGGCAGCAGATCGCTCTTTTACTCCAGATCCCAGCATCTGCAGTCTCACATCCCCAGGGTTATGGAACCAGTCTTGTTAACAGGACCCCATTTAAAGAAAAACAACACCTTTTACAACTGCTCAGCTCCGTGTGAGTCAGTAGCTGTGGGTTCACACCTAAAACCAGAACTTCACATCATTCTCCACCCCCCGCCCTTACAGTAAATGTCTGAGATACACAGTGCTGGAGCAGCCATTAATCCAAGACCAGAGCTATCTGGTAAAATGGATATTAAAGGGATTTTGACCAGCAACCTGCTCTAGAGTTCATCTCCAGACCTAGTCCAAGTAGTTCTTTTACTAATTTACCTTTGCTGCGAAGACAGTCATTGTTAAGTCATGATTTTAGGCAGAAATAGACAGATATTTGAACTACAAAGGGTGTGAGGATATGTGGAGAGTGGGAAGGAAGGCAGAGGCCAAGATTGGATCAGTCAGAGCCATAGATTTGCAGCCCAGAAACAGGTCCTTTGGCCAACTTATCCAAGTACAGCAGTTCCCCAAAGGTGTTCATCCCATATCCCTCTAAACGTGGTTATGTTGAATTTTGGAGCAGACTTGATGGGCTGAGTGGCCTCCTGCTCTGACGTCTTTTGAAAACATTGTGCAAAAATGGCAGCACTGCCAAAGCTGCCGCTGGTGTGGACCCACAGGGAGCGGAGATACGGCACTGCTCTGGAGGGTTCAACCCCACCCTGGTCCAAATGGCAGCAGATCCGTGCATGAGTTAAAGGGCCTGTTTGAGAACATTTTTAACTAAAATCCTGTAACTGCAGGGTTTGTGCCCAAGTTGGCAGCGCCTGTGGTTGGCAGCAGCCTTGAGGGGTTGAAGACTCCAGGGGAGCAGTGGACCAACACAAGACAACAGAAATGAGGAGACAAGGAGAAACCTCCCCACCACCACTACTGTTGAAGAAGCAAAGGAGACAACCCTGCAGGACAATGGCCATGGCAGTGAACCAGCAAGGGGCTCAGGGACCCACACAGGCCGTTTGCAGACCTTCAATGGCTGCAGGCTGTTGGACACTGGCTCTTGGGAACCAGATGTCAGAACCAGGATTCGAGAGGGTGCCAAGAACCAGAAGGGCTCCCAAAGGACCTCGGGCACTGAAGGATTCCTGATCGTGTCGGAGGTTTGGATCTGGGGCTTGGATGGCTGATGCATCGAACAGAAGTCTGTGCGGCTGCAGAGGCTGTGGGAGCACTGGAAGCAAATCCACGGACACTCAGTGTCTCTGAAGGGACTCTCTTTTGCTTCTTTCTCTCATAGGGGTGCCCAGTGACACTAATGGTGACTCTATGCCTTAGGGTAGGCAGAGGTAATTTTGTGTAACATTTCCTGACTAAAGGAATCTTGAACCTTAACAACATTGCTGTTTTTCTGACTCAACAAGTGATCATGCTTCAAAGCATTGTTTCCTTGACCCACCAATCGCTGGTACCAGCACGGGTTTGACCAAAATGTACTGTAATAGATTTAACCACAATGGGCACCAGTAACTGAAACACAGAAATATGGATAAACATCAAGGATCCACAGTAAGCAGAGAGGAGGTGACATTGGAAAGAACCAAGTGGTACAATTACCAATTGGGCAAATCCAGAATTGTACAGTTTTAAAAATCAGAGCTCGGCTATTCGAGGGTGAAAGCATCTTCAGGACCTTCTCGTTCTAAAATTACAGCTGGGCTGATTCTGACTGAACCTCAGCCAGGCAGGCCGCCTCAAGTACAGGGAACATGAATGTTAACAGACTGAATCCATCCACTTTGTGGCTTTCTAGAAGAAAATGTTTACAAGTTCTTCCCCAGAAGATCCCCAGCACATCCAAGCCACAATGTTTCTGGAAATGATTCAAGTTTTAACTGTGAGCCACATCATCAAATGCGTGGCTGGGCACTTTCCAACAGGCTGCTGACTGGAATCAGGCTTCAATGGCATTTTGCCAAACAGATGTCAGGAACTTTCACTCTCCATGGGAAAGGTAGCCAGTAACATCATCCAAAGTTTACTGTCACGTAATAATACATTAAAAATGAAACATACTTTAAGTCAAACTAAAAAGTTTGCAGACACTGTGGTTGAAGTAAAAACACAAAGCTGGAGAAATTCAGCAGGTCCAAGTGTACTTTATACAGCAAAACTAAAGATACATAACTGACATTTTGTGTCATAAGGCAGAGTCGCCGTGAGCATTGCCCGACGTCTCAAACAATAGGAGAAAGAGAAACAAGAGTCCCTTCAGAAACACTGAGCATCCGTGGATTTGCCTCCAGCGCTCCTGCACCCTCTGGAGCCGCACAGACTCCTGTTCAAACCATCGGCAACCTGAGCTCCAGATCCAAACCTCCGACATGATCAGGAAATGCTGAACTGGTTACGGAGAGTGCCCTGATCCACAAAGCAGTTGATCAGGTGACTGTGTGCAAGGTGAGGAATCTAAACCTTTTTACACTGCAATGGCCAGCATGGAAATCACACACACACACACACACACACACACACACACACACACACACACACACACACACACACACACACACACACACACACACACACACACACACAGAAACTACTGTGACAGCCATGAGCACATTTCTTCAACAGCATTGAAGAACTTATCAAATTCCCTGCAGCACAACATGGAATGATTCGTGTGGTTGTGAACCCAATGCACTGTTAAATTTCAGTGCTAATTTTAACCGTCAGATTATTATAATCAGCTGTGAAAGACAAGCATTTAGTGTTATATAGTACTGCACAGCAAAAGGCCCTTCTGCCCACCACATCAATGCCAGCCATCACTACACATCTATAGGTTCCCATTCACCAGCAGGTGGCCTGCACCCTTCCCTGCCTCCAGTTCAAGTTCATCAACTGACTGCACATATATAACCAGACAAACCCTCGTTTCTATAGACTACAGCGCACACAGATACATACACACAATACATAATAATCACATATATACATAGAGGCAATTTAAAATAAATAGAAATATTTTGGGATGATGTACTCAGTTACAGGATACTCTTCATCGATCTCACAGCCTGCAGGAAGAAGCTATTCCCAGCCTGGAGGTTCTGATTTTGATGCTCCTGCCCCTCTTTGATGATGGTAAATTAAATTTTTTAAAATTTAGACATACAGCACAGTAAAGGCCAATTTGGCCCTATGAGTCCATGCCACCCAATCCACACCCCATTAACCTACGTTTTGAAGGGTGGGAGGAAACTAAAGCCCCTGGAGAAAATCCATGCAGACACAGGGAGAAAGTACAAACTCCTTACAGACAGCACAGGATTCAAACCACAGTCTGGTCCCAATCTCTGGTGCTTTAAAGGCGAACCATTACGCCAACCATGCTGCCAAGCAGGTTAAAGATACCGTGCACTGGATGGTAGGGTTCCTCAATAACTCGGAGCTTTATTTTAGCAAAATTTCCAGTAAATGTCTTCAATCGAAGAAAGGGAGACCGTGATTTTCTGGGTAACTTAGATGATCCTCTGTACTGACTTCCAGTCCAATGCTTTGCAGCTCCCATCCCACACAATAATGCAGCTGGACAGGATGCTCTCAATTGTGCTCGGGTAAATGATTGTCAAGATGGGGGCCTGGTAGTCTTGCCATCCTCGACCTCCTTAGGAAGTGTAGGCGTCACTGTGCCTTCCTGACTACGGAGGAGGTGATCATTCCTTGTATTCACACCAAGGAAGTGTGTGCTCTGCACAACAGAGCCACTGATATGTAATGGAGAATGGTCGACCTACATTCTCCTGAAGTTCACAATCATCTCCTTTGCCTTGTCCACATTATGACTCAGGTTGTAGTTTTCACACTATTTTACAAGCTCCCAGCCTCCTCTCTGTGAGCCAACTCACTGTTGCCGATAAAGCCAACTACGTTGCATCATCTACAAACTTGGTGATTCCCTTTGAATCGAACCTGGCAGTGCAGTCAGGAGTCAGCAGTGGTAGACTGACCACACTGCCCAGAGGTGTGGCAGTGCTCAGTGCGGTGGGTCGATGTTTTGCTACCAATCTGGATTGACTGTGGTCTTTCAATCAAAAGTCCAGCATCCAGTAACAGAGAAGGGCACTGAGTCCCAGTGAGGACAGTTTGTCCACCAGCCTCCAAAGTATGATCATGTTGAACATCGAGCTGCAGTTGATGAACAACAGCTAAGTGGGTCAGAATGGAATGGAGCGTCAAGGCTATTGAACCAGTTTGGACGGTAAGCACACTGGAGTGGGTCCAAAGTCGCTGGAAACTGCAAGCATTCCATTACCAGTGACTCAAAACACCATGATTGAAGAGGCCAGAGCCACTGGCCAGCAATCATTTAGACCAGTTACTGTCACTCTCTCAGGCGCTGGGATGACGGTCGCTGCCTGGAAACCTGCAGGGACAGTGGACAGCTGCAGCGTGATGTTGCAGATTAGGACCTCTTTCAACTGGGCCGCACAGTCCCTCAGCAGCCAACCAGGCTTGTTGTCTGGTCCCACTACTTTGATTCCCAGATAGGATCCTCCTCAACTCTGTCAGGGCTCAGTGTGTTCCACATTCCAACCATCTTTTGGGTGAAAGATTTCTCCTCAGATGCCCATTAAACATTAACTACATCCCAAACTAAAACCCTCTACTTTTAAATACCCCTGCAATGGAGAACATCTACTACTGTCTCCACTACAGACCACAAGATATAGTAGTAGGCAATTCGGCCCATCAAGTCTGCTCTGCCATTCCATCATGAGTTGATCCATTCTCCCACTCAGCCCCACTCCCTTCCTTCTTCCCCTTAACCTTTGACACCCTGACTATTCACATACCTATCAATCTCTGCCTTAAACACACCCAGTGACCTGAACATCACTTTGATGAAAGTCCTGGTGAAGTACTATCTATTATTTCATTCTCCATTCGTAAAGGATTCATTTGTCTTTGAAGTGATGGAATTTAGATTCACTGGACTGACACACAGAATAACAAAGTTGCTCCAAGGTGAGACTAGAAATAATGGGTCGATGATAACTGAAGTCTAGAAGGACCAGAGATGAATCGATTTAATGTACATCAGGGCATTAATCCTGGTTCGAGGAGTGTGGAATGAAGTAATAATTGAGGTGCTGGCGTAGTGAAGCTGCAACACATACATACTGCACAGCAAATATGGCATGCAGCAGACAGATCCAAGCAGTCTCTCATCCATTTGATGACATCCAACTGACCCTTCGCTATAGGTCTACCTGGACTGCTCGCAAAACAACTTTCTTTTTGCACCTTAGTACTGTGACAATAATTTTTTTATATATACCATTTCGACATTCAACGTGGTCACAGGCCCTTCCATCCCTCGAGCCTGTGCCAACAAAATACCCCAATTAACCTACTAACCCCGTTCATCTGCGAAGGGTGAGAGGAAACCGGAACACCCAGAGGAAACTCACACAGGTAGAACATACAAACTCCTCACAGTCAGCACTGGATTCAAACCCAGCTCGCTGGCACTGTAATAGCGTTGTGTTGCCTGGCAAACCCGAGCATCAGTCCTGCCACATCACGCCATGAAAACAGCTAAAAGGTGGTGGCTCCAAGAACGCATGAGTGCGGGAGGCAAACATAACCATTTATATCTAGTTAGAGCAAACTACTGAAGGGACCACACATCTTGGCTTCCTTCCGACATCACCACCACCTCAGAAGCGAATCTTCAGCCTATTCGATTCACAGCATCAAGAGCCGAGTTGAGGACAACAAAAACAGCAGGGGCTCTGGGATCAGACAGCACCTAGACGCAACTCCAGGAACATTGGACTCAAGTCAGGTTACTCCAGCAAGGTTCAGCACTGGCTCAACAACATAGAAAATTGATCAGTCTAGCTAAATACCAGTCTACTCTTCACTCTAAGCAGAATGACAACGTTCTGTTGATAGCCACACTAACTCACCAATCTCTAGTTTGGGTTTCTCCACCCCCTTTGCTCCTTATCACAAACTCGGTCCAAACAAAGACCAAAGAGCACAATTCTACGTGTGGAGAAATCAAAGTGTGGAGAGAAGAACATCTTCACTAGGTTTATCTCCTCTACTGAGGGGCAGAAAATGTATTTGTCACAGATTTGTTGCCAACACCATTTGCACAACAGTCTTCGCCCATTTAGAATTCAAATCAAGTTTATTGCCATCTGATTGCACAAGTACAACCTGACAAAACAATGTTTTCCAGTCTTCGGTGTAAAACACGCAGACACACAACCCGACATAACACACATACAGACAAACAATACTTATGTAGGACAAGTATTCATATATACAAATAAATGAATAAATATTGTTTGATGAATATGAGAATCTCGAATAGTTAGTGTGAGCAGTTCCTTTGGTCGTTCAGCGTTCTCACTGCCCGTGGGAAGAACCTGTTCCTCCGCCTGGTGGAGCTGGCTCAGATCCTCCTGGATCTCTTCCTCACCGGGAACAGCTGAAGATGCTGTGTGTAGGGTGGAAGGGGTCCTCAATGATTTTGCGCGCCCTCTTCAGAAAATGATCCCGGTAGATCATGTCGGTGGTTGGGGGGGGGGGGGTGCACTTCAGTGATCCCCTCTGCCACTCTTATGGTCCTAATGGATTGACCTCCAATCTATTTCCCAGTCTCAATTGCTGGTTCTATAAACAGTGTTACACTAACTGCTACACTATCTATCTGTCTCAAATGTTTCATTGACAAACACTTTCTATATAATTTACTTAATCTAACTTAATGAAGAGAAGGTTCTGAATGATCTGTTTCCTTCTCTTTTAATTGATGGTAAACACACATCCAGTGTAGGCCACAGCAGCAAGCCTCCTCCTCACAACCAAATCAGGTTGGAGAATGTCCTCAATGTCTAACAAGGAAGTCTTGCCTTGAAAGGAGACTGGTCAAGACCAGGTCCAGGACCTAACTGAACACTGCATCAAGCATCTGGGCCCACGTTCACACAAGTACTCACTGGGGTAACACTAATGCAGGTCGTCATCTGTGGGACCTGATGTACCGAACTATGGATGGGAACATGCTGGAAGGATAATGCAAAATAATTCTGCCGCAAGGGCAAATGAAAACAAACAGGAGCCAATTGCTCAAGTCATTCGACCTGCAATCCCTCTCTCAACCTCCCAGCAGAATCCTGCTCTCACACACTTCTTGTCGGCTGGGCAGTTACTAAAACTATAAACAACAGTAACTCCACAGGAAGTGACTGTCTAGAGCTGGCAAACTCAAACACGAAACACTAAAAATAATCCTAGTTAAACCAACAGCAGGAAGCTGGATACAAGGTTAAAGCTGAAATCTCAAGAGCTAGAAATGGATCTGGCATCTATCCCAACTCCACTTAATGCCCTTCTCTGTTTTGACACTTGCTGATGGAGAGAGCGTACCTCAGTATTCCTGGCCCTCTATATGGTGCCACATGGCCATATGTATCCCCACTTCTACACAATGGAGCAGGAGTTTAGAGCGTGTTCATTCGTACAAATGGAAGTGGCATAGAACAACCACAGAATCTCCACTGGACTTTCAATTCACTCTGAAGGAACAGAGGAAGAGATGCCAAACAACCACCTGGTCTTTTCATCCTGAAGATCTGGTTAACTTTCTACATACGATTGTGTTGTTAATTTCTGCAATCAACCTCCATAAGTCTAAAAAAGACATTTAGCCAGGAGATGCTGAACCCACAGCAGATGGAGAGTTTGGCAAGCAAAGATCAAAGGCAGGCCATCCCTCCCCTGTGCTACTCTAAGCAAAGACTGTGTCCTTCCATTGTCACACATTGCAAGCACCAAATAGGAAGAACCTGGACCTTTTTAAAATGATTTCAGAATTAGGGTGCTGCAGTTTTTATTTGAATTCATCTCTTAATTTTTGGGGGGAAAATTTAAAAAAGATAATTATAAAAATTTCACCAAAGACCCAGAATCAGTTGAGATTATTCTTAGCATTCAAGTCCGTTTTTAAAAAAAAGGATCTTGAAAAGAATCAAATAAAACTATTTTGAACATTCATGATTGCAAGATCAATATATGTGGCAATCTCCCAACATGCCAGCACTCTGGAGCACTCCATACAACCCACCCTCATCTGCTCACCATCTCCCCAGGAGCAGGGGAAGCATTGATATGCAAAGTTCCTATCCTTTGTTAGTCTGAAGCAAGAAGCCACTCGGCACACACCAGTGAAATATTCAACTGCCCAGTTGTCGCATTGGAAGTATTGCTAGTGAGGGAATTTCCCAAAACATGAGCAAGTTTCTGGGGAAAACAAACAAAGGTTTTCCATCTTGGAATGTGGACATTGCTGGGAAAACTGGCATTTAAAATCCTTTGTGCTGGAGTCGGTCTCCAACTGGTGACAATGCACCAGAAAGGGTTGGTTGGGAACAGCAGTTTTGTCTGGTAACCTTCTTTCATGACATTCTTGGATTTCCTGAGATACCCAAACAAACCTACCTGAAAAAATTTTGGGTAAACCCGAGGGACAAGTGCAAAATGACAACATGCTGGAGAAACTCAGCAAGGTCACTCAACATCCAAAACATTGGTTACCTTTTACTTCCCGTTCATACTGTGTGACCTGCTGAGTTTCTCCAGCATGTTTGTGCCTTGTACCTAACGTTGTGATCTCCTTGAAATCTCTACCCTCTCCTTAAACCCATACACTCTAGTCCAAGACCAGAAAAATAAGCTATAAACCTAGGTAGAACTGGACTGATTGTGGTCAGGATTTCTATGCAGAGACCACACCAGGCCAACTTGCATATGGGCTGGTCTGGTCTCTGCATAGAAATCCTGACCACAATCAATCTGGGAGGCATCACTCATCAATGAGAAGAAAGAGGCAGGCAGAAATTAAGTGTGAGGTAATGCACTTAGGCAAACCAATTTCTGGCAGAACCACAGAAGCATGAATGTAGAGACTTTAAGGTGCAAGTCCATAGCTTCCAAAGAATGGTGACAGAGCAGGATGGGGTAGTGAAGAAGGCATTTGGCACGTTTGCCAGAGTCAATGAGTATGAGAATTTGGATGTCATGTTGCAACTATACATAACACGGGTTAGACTGAACTTGGAGCTCTGCATACAGTTCAGGTGGCCAGACTACAGGAAGGATGTAGAAACAGTAGAGAGAAGGCAGAGATTCACCAGGATGGAATGGAGGGCTGTAGTTAGATGAAAATGGATAAGCTGGGGTTATTCTCACTGTAAGAGTGAAACACAATAAGGTGCAGATGCTGTGATTGTAGTAAACCCACCAAAATGCTGGAGGAACTAACTCGGCTGGTCGATTCAGCATCTATCGGAGACAAAGATATTTTACCGACGTTTCGGGCCTGATCCCTTCGTCAAGGAAAAAAAAAATCGGAAAAGGCAGAAGCAGGATACATCAGAAAGTCTCAGAATTCAAACAATGGGAGAGGAATCCAGACCAACAAAAGGTGTTAATTGGCAAAAGGTGAAATTTGAAATTTATCATGTCTGTGTGAGACAGGGAATGAAGAGGACAGGGGGAGCGGGGGAAGAAGGGGAGGTTTTTTAATGAAAGACAGAGAAATCAATGTTAATGCTATCCGGTTGGAGGGGGCCCAGTCGGAGGATGAGGTGTTGCTCCTCCAATTTACGAGTGGTCTCAGTCTGGCAGAACGTGAGACCATGGACAGACATGGCAGCAAGGGAATGAGATAGGGAGTTGAAATGGGTGGCCACTGGGAGATCGATGCTATTGCGGCGGACGGAGCTGAGGTGCTCAGTAAAGCGATCTCCGACTCTGTGTCCAGTCTATCCAATGTAGAGGAGACCACAACAGGAGCACCAGATGCAGCAGATGTAATGCTGAGGAGAGACCTTGTAGAGGTTTACAAAATTGTGAGCATCTCAGATAATGAAAATCTTTATCTCAGGCTATGGAAGTCTGGAATAGAGGGCACAGGTTTGGAAGAGAAGGGAATGTGAGGATTGTGTTTTGCACAGTATCTGAATATGTGGGATGAGCTGCCAGAGGAAGTGGTAGAAGTGGATTACTGTTTAAAATTCATGTGAGCAGGTATTTGGATATGAAAGGCACAGGCAGTTTTAGGCCTGATACGGGTAAATGGGATTGGCATGGTCCAGATTGTCAAAATCTGTAACTGCTTCCCGAGCAAAGGCCAAGGGCTGATCAGGAACCACAGCTCAGCCTTCTGGCAGACAGAGCTCGAGCCTGCTGTGTCCTGGCTACCAAAAGATATTGCTCAGAATAACCCAAGGGCTTACCACCTTCCACAGGACAATGTGAAGAATCTGTAAACTATACAGGTGGGAAAATTAGATACGCTGGTCTCATTCACAAAATTTGCAGTTAATTAAAAGGGAACATATTTAAAGGTATCTCCCTTTAAGCCAGTTTGAAGTGTGTTTCTCAACAGCTGAAGACACAAACCATTCAGCCTGTCCAACCATACCATAGGAAACCACTGCCTCACATTAAAATCAAAATGAGATTCCATGTAATGGATGAGGCACAAAGACAGAAGAATCCCAGCAACACACTGGACTCCACAGAAACATCACACATCAGTGTCTGAAAACACAGGGCACTTGACATACTTTAGTGAAACATTAGAATCTGATCCTGGGCTATTTGCATACAGGATGGATGAGGAACAGCCCAACACATGTTAGCAGGAAAAAAAACAATTAAACAACTCTCAATTTAATATGTGAAGCAAACATTCTGTACTAATATTCCTGAACAAAACATTAGACTATCTATGCATCAGCAGAATTCAAATTCTGTTTCACCATCCTTGAATCACTGCGTGTAACTTCACGCCAGAGAGATTTAGAAAGAACATCTGGAGGTTTGCATTGCTTAGCTACAAAATGCATTGCATAGAAAAAGTTATCAATTATTGCTGGTCAATGGAGCTAACCATTCGAATCAATCAAAATTCAGATTTATTGTCAGAGTATGTACAGTACATGACATCTCATACAGCCCTGAGCCTCTTTTTCCTGTGGGCCAGGCAGAATTTCTACTTATCGGTAGAGCGAAAAAAAACTATACTCAAGAAAAGATTTGTAGACAAGAGAGAAGTGGAAACAAACTCCGCAATAAAAAAAATTCAATATAAATGAAGTGCCCAAGTCAGAGTCCTTAAATGAGCCCCTGACTGAGTTTGTCATTGAGGAGCCTGATGGTGGAGGGGCAGCAGCTGTTCCTGAACCTGGAGGTGTGAGTCTTGTGACACCGATACCTCTTTCCTGATGGCAGTAGTGAGAACAGAGCGTGTGCTGGGTGGTGTGGATCCTTGATGATCGCTGCTGCTCTCTGACAGCAATGTTCCCTGTGGATATTCATGATGGTGGGGAGGGTTTTCCTTCCTTTCATAACAAGGTCTGTAGACTAGGTTGTCCTTTTCAAGTTTCAGCCCATACCAATCATATGCAAGGTACACCCTTCCTCAAATGTTTTGCCAACTACTCCAGCCGTTGGCTTCTCATACCTGTTCAGGGGAATGGAGAAGTGATCTCAGTCCCTCAACCTTATTGTCTGTGATATCTATGAATGATTTGAACAAAAATGTAGGTGGGGTGCAAGCCACACCTGAACTGGTGGAGTTATGGATGTAGCAGGATATAGATGAGTTGGAAAATAGGCAGATAAATGGGAGATGGAGCTTAATCGAAACAAGTGGAAAGTGATGTACTTTGGGAGGTCAAATGATAGAAAAACATTTTCAGTCTGCTATAGCATAAGGCTCACCAGAAGCTACACTTTCTGAGGAGTTTCAGATTTGGTATGTCACCAAAGTCTCTTGCAAATTTTTACTGGTGTACCAAGGAGAATGATCGGACTGATTGTATCACTGTCTGGAATGGAGGAGACAATACACAGGTCAGGAAAACAATATAGAGAGTTATGAACTTTGCCAGTGGCATCATGGACATCAGTCTTCACTCCATTAAGAATATTTACAAGAGGTGGTGTCTTGAGATAGCAGTCTCTATCATCAAGGACCCCCACAGGCCTGACCATGCCCTCCTCACTCTGCTACCATCAGGAAGGAGGTGCAGGAGCCTGAAGACGAGCACCCAACGATACAGAAACAGCTTCTTCCCCTCCGCCGTCAGATTCCTGAATGGACAATGACCCACAGACACGGCCTCACTTTCTCTTCTTCTGCACCAACATATTTTTTTTTAATGTAATTTGTAGCAATTTTTGCACCTTTTAATGCTGCCTCAAAACAACAAATTTTGTGACATTTGCTCGTAACAATGAATTGTGAAATTCTGATTCTGATAACAGGTCCTTGGAAGTCCAAGAGACCACACACCTGTCTTCACTGATGGAACGGAGGTTCAAGTTCCAGGGATTCCACATTTCAGAGGTCCTCTCCTGGAGCCAGCACATCAAGGCAAGTAGGAAGAATGCTCACCAATGCCTCAACCTAATTCTCTGTCAAACTGTCACAGGTGCACTGAGGAAAGTATACTGACTGGTTCCATCACAGCCTGGTTTGGGAATTATAGAACCCAGGGACACAGAAGGAAGCAAACTTAGCCAGTTCCATCACAGGCTCCAATCTCCCATCCACTGAAGTTATCAACGTGAAAGGCTGCCTCAACACGACAGTCAACACCATAAAGGGTTCCCATCCCCCTGGTCACAACCTCTTCTCACTGCTCCCTTTGAGAAGAAGGTACAGAAGCCAGAGGTCCAACACCTTTAGGGTCAAGAACAGTTTATTTTCCCCAACAAAACTCAGGTTCTTCTCCCTGCTCTTACCACCCTAGCTATAAACTACTCAGACACCACAAAATAGGCCATCCACCCTAGTGGAATGCCACTATTTTCTTGACTAACTGTTACTGTAAATATTTACCATTCATTTCGGTGTACAAATCAAGTCGTGAAACCCTAAAATATTTCTCAAAAATGGGGGTCAATTTATACGCAGGATATACTTTTGAGTCCTTAAATTCACCAAAAGACACAGATGGACATCGATTCGGCATACAAATCAATGCTGGAAGCACATCCCCACCACCAGTGCCACTACTCCCCTACACCTCCCCACCACTGGGCGCCACGAAAACCTAGGTCCCTGAGGCCATCGTCACCACTCCTGCCTGATAGGGTGAGGTTCCTGCTCCCGCCAGAAGCACGAGGTCGCTGCTCCAGCACCATGGGCCCTGGCTGCTGCTACCCGGTAGGCTGAGGTTTTTTAAACCTTTGTTACTTGCGATTGGGGTGTTCCAAAACTTTTGGGTTGTTCCTGGGAGGCCTGGACAGCCTGAAAAATGGGGGTCGACATACGCCAGAAATAACATTAAAACCATTAAAATGAGCCTAAAAAAGAGGGGGGCGGGGTACGACCTATCTGCCAGTCGACTTGTACGCCGAAATATACAGAATATTATCTCATTCCATAAATTAATTACGAGGTAAACAACAAAATATGCAGATGGAATAAATGCCTTTGGCCCATCTTGCTCTCAATGATCAACTAGCGTGCCCCTCCCACACTAGTCCCACCTGCCTGCGTTTGGCCCACAACCCTCTTACCCATCATATCCAATGCTGAGGGACGCACTGAGGCTCAGTGCAGCCAACACAAGGGAGCCATGGGAAAGGATCACAGTCTAGAGTCCTCCCATTAACCAGACATTGAGGGGCTGAGACCGAGGGGAAGCTCCTCAAACAAATGGGGGGGGGGGGAAGAAACAACAAGGTGTTACAGTGACAGGAATGCATGGATGTGAAAGGGTGGGAACAGACTCTAAATGGGTTTCCTTTTGTACATTTATAGGAAACAAATGTTAAAAGTTGCAATTGGAGCTGCCTCAACCACCACCTCCAGCAGCCCGTCCCACACACCCACCACCCTCTGTGTGAAAACATTACCCCTCAGTTCCTTGTAAACCTCTCTCCCCCTTACCTTAAACCTGTGTCCTCTGGTTACCAATTCCTCCACTCCAGTCAAAAAACTGCATTCACCCAATCTATTCCTCTCATTATTTTGTATGCAGGGGTCGGGTACAGTGCACAGAAGTGCTGGAGAAACTCAACAGGTCATAGAGTATCCACAGTAAAAAGGCAACGGCTGTTTCAGGTTTGAGCCTTCTCCTGAATAAAGAGGGGGAAGGGGAGGTGAGGAAAGAAGCAGGGAAGGGTATAGGGTAACTGGAAAGAGGTGGATAGAGGTGAGAGGGAAGAGAGAAAAAACTGAGAAGTGAAGGAGGAGAGGGTAGAGGGGTAGCTCTCTGATCGGAGAAGGAATAGAGGAGGGGAGAGCTGGAAGAAGGGGGACAGATGAGGGGCAGAGAAAAATCAGAGAGATGACTTCCTCTACATCAGGGAGACTCAACGCTGACTGGGAAATTGTTTCGTTGAGGACCCTCACTGCGTCCGCTGCAACAGTACGGACCTCCCAGTGGCTATTCTCCAAGGCCCCCATACCGAGGCTATCCGCAAATTGGAGGAACAATGCAGTAACATCAACTGCCAATTTCCATTAACCCCCTCCCCGGTCTTTCTCTTTCCCTCATCTTTTTCACACCAGCAAATAAAGTGGATTGATCTGGACAATTTAGCAGGTCCGTAGCAAGTAAACTGGCAGTGTGAAGGCTCCAACCAGCCTCAAACTCTTGGTGGAGGGGTGGGTGGGGAGTATCAGAACCCGGCGAGTTAACTTGTTAATCACTCTGTGGCGGTGTGAATGGGCTACTCCAATTGCCGGGTACCATTAGTGGGGTTACAGCCTACGTGGTTGCGTCAATCTGGTACCATTATAAATAATGTTGAAATGATTGAAAGCACAAGTACGTGCTGACAGTTCCACCGGCCGCGCGCAGCTGACGATTCCTGCTAATAGCACAGTTATACTTCACAGCGCGGCCAGCGAGGCTGTCAGCGATTACCTGTGCTTTAAATCATCTCAAACTTACTCATAATACCTAATACAATGTAATGCTACATAAATAGTTGTTACGCTCTATTGTTTAGGGAATATGGATAAGCTGGTTGGTGAGTTTGTTCATAGTTTGAGAAGTCTGAAGCCCACTGCAGTAGATTTTCCCACGGTCTTTTATACATTGTTCTTTATTCCCCTACGATTTCACTGCCCTGCGACGACGTAGTACGTCACAGCTGGAGGTGGGGGGCCCCCTTAGATCCAAGGGATCCAGATGAACCAGGTAAATCATGATCCAGTGTGAATGGATTACTGGGTACTGCGTGCCTGGTAAGTTTACCCACTATCTAGAAGGGTTGGTGGTGTGACTCCTTTCCTCCAGCTCCTCACCCCTTCCTTTCCATCAGAGAGCTCCCTTCCTTAACCCTCTGCCCTCCCTCCCATTGGTTCTCAGCTATTTTATCTTCTACCCTCCCACCAGCATCCACTGCTCTTCCTCCCCCTTCCTCCATCTTTTTATTCAGATGTTCGCCTGATTTTCGGCATCCTGATGAAGGGCCCAGGCCTGGAATGTCGTCTGCCTTTCACTTCCCATGGATGCTTTGAGGCCTGCTGAGTTTCACTTTTATGTACTGCAGTGTACAGTGATTTAATGTACACCACTGGAGTTTTTTTTAAACTGCAGCAAGAATTTCTGTGCACACTTGACAATAGACTCATTATCATCTACAGGGTCCAGCTGGAGAGGCTGAGAAAGGGATGAACTGCCAATGCAGAGCCATTCACTCATCCAGAGGGCTTTAACATGATTGGGTCAACAAAAAAGCCCATCGAGCACTCAAATCCACACGTGCAGATTAAGGTCAAGGTCCTATCTTGAAAGATGTTTCAAGGAATTGATCAGGACCAAGGTGCCAAGTCAACCAGATCCAGGCCGGAGACACCTCTCTAAGATCCAGCTGCCTCACCTGAAAATTCTTGCTTATCCTTCATAATGGGCTCCTTTAACGACAGAAATTTTAAAAAATGACAGATGCTGTAAAAAAAAAATGGAAACACTCGGTAGGTCAGAAAGCATCAGTGGAGAGGGAAAGGGTCAATGCTTTGGGGCAAAAATTTTCATCAGAACTTCTCATTGATCTTCAGCCCGAAACATAAACTGTTTCATTCCAAATGCTGCCTGCTCTGGAGGGTAAGGGCTGGGGATGATCTTTTAGGGGTTTACAAAATGACAGCATCGATACAGTAAATAGGCTGAGTAGGAAACTAGTGCCAGAAAATGGGGACATGGAGTCCAAAGGGTTTAGGTGAGAGGGGAGAGATTTAAAAAGGAACTGAGGGACACCTTCTTCACACTGGGCTATGAGGATATGGAACAAGTTGCCAGAACCAGTGTGGAGGCGGAGACAATCACGGCATTAAAGAGACATTTGGACAAGTACATTCATAGGAAGCAGTTAGAGAGATACGGGGAGAACGCAGGAAAACGGGACCAGGTCAGGATGGCACCTAGATCACCGTGGAGGAGATGGCCGAAGGGTCTGTTTCCATGCTGAGGTTCTTCCACATTTCTGATTTGTTCTTCTAAAGATGGGGGTTGACTGTACATATGACAGGACATAACTGATGGTTCTGGAAATGTAGCTTGCTGTCTGTCTTCCTTACCTCAGTGATTGTGTTGTACACTGACTGAGTCCCACAAGAACAGTAGTTTAAAACTTTTTCTTTCCATTCACATCCCACTTTAACTATTCCCTAGGCCATCAATGCTCTATGATTAGTAAGGAATTGCTTAAGGTGGGATGTGAGTGGGAAAGGTGAGAACCACTGCTCTCAACCCAATTGTTACTGAAACATTTTGCTTGAGAAAAATGGTCATTGGCCCATTATCTTTGGAGTTATGAAACCGTGCACATGACGAGTCAGTGAGGGACGATTAAAACAGTGGTTTTCAAGGTTTTCAAACTTTTTCCTTCCACTCGCATCCCACCTTAAGTAATCCTTACTAATCACAGAGCACTTATGGCATATATGTGACTGGAAAGAAAAAGTTTGAAAACCACCGCGCTAGAACATTAAATGTATTTCTGGATGGCTGTTACAAGGAAACCTCAGGGAGGGACGTTAGCCTGGGCTTCCCAGACAAATCTCACTGGCTGATTTCCAGAGGTACCTAACGACTTCCTCGAGTCTGAAGAGTGTGGGCTCAGGTCCCAAAGACGAGCTTCCACACACACACGGTGCGGTGCTGTGGGAGAACAGCACTCAGAAGTACTCTTTTCAATGAGATTCACATCTGAGGCCTCATTTACCCACTCACCTTGCCCCAAAAGGTCAAGACTGCACTCCTGGAAGAGCAGGGGACCCACCCCTAGAGTCCCAAACAATATTAAACCTGCTTCAAAAGAATTTTTAAATTTTAGACATACAGCACAGTAACAGGCCCTTCTGGCCCACGAGTCTGTACAACTCAATTTCACCCAAATGACCTGCAATCACTGGTACATTTTGAAGGTTGGGAGGCAACTGGAGCAAGCCCAAACACATGGAGAATTTACAAACTCCTTATGGACAGCAACGATTTGTACCCGGGTCGCTGGCTCTGTAAGCGTTGCACTAACCACGACATTAACTGTGCTGCCCTGAATTTGCTTGGTACTTTCCTTACTGCTGTTCGTGACCCTACTTTGGGCACTGAAGCTGCCATGTTGCATCTTTTCTGTCTCGGCACATGCTGTGGTAATTTAATTCCTACTGTGTACCTGGTGTATCTGGTGTATCTGCAGCAAGTGAGAACTTTGGTTCATCAGTACATGACACTTCTGCACGTCACAAACTCTTCTCATCCTCATGATCCAATCCACATGACATGCATCTTCAGAGCCAAGTCGAGGCAAACTGCCATGAATGCGTCCTTTCCAGGAAGCGGCCATCCAGCCCGTTGAGCCAGCTCTGCCATTCATTGAGAGCCTGGCTGACCTGGTCATGGACTCTGCTCCACCGACCCATCTATTCCCCATTACCCTCGATTACCCTATTATTTTAAAATCTATATTTTTAACATATTTAATAAAGCAGCCTCTATTTCTTCATTTAGGCAGGGAATTCCAGATATTCCCCTCTCGGGAAGAAAATGTTCCTCATCAGTTTTAAATCTAATTCCCCCAAATCTAGAGGCTACATCCCCTAGATTCACCTGCCAGTGGAAAAACTGTCCCATAATTCCAGCTGGAAGGAGGAGGGTGAGAGGGTCAAGGGGTGGAAGTGAGGGAGTGGAGGACAGGGGGGAATCAGGGAGCTCAGCATGTGAACATGAAGAGAGGGAACAGGAGGCAGGGAAGGGAGCAAGGAGGACCAAGAAGGAGGGAGCTGGGGGGGGGGGGAGTGTGAGGGAGGGAGCAGGGACGGAGGGGGCCTGGGGAGGGAGGGATGGAGCATGGAGAGGATCTGGGAGGGAGGGAGGGGATCTGGGAGGGAGGGAGGGGATCTGGGAGGGAGGGAGGGGATCTGGGAGGGAGGGAGGGGATCTGGGAGGGAGGGAGGGGATCTGGGAGGGAGGGAGGGGATCTGGGAGGGAGGGAGGGGATCTGGGAGGGAGGGAGGGGATCTGGGAGGGAGGGAGGGAGGGAGGGAGGGAGGGAGGGGATCTGGGAGGGAGGGAGGGGATCTGGGAGGGAGGGAGGGGATCTGAGAGGGAGGGAGGGAGGGGATCTGGGAGGGAGGGAGGGAGGGAGGGGATCTGGGAGGGAGGGAGGGGATCTGGGAGGGAGGGAGAGAGGGAGGGAGGGGATGTGGGAGGGAGGGAGGGAGGGAGGGAGGGAGGGAGGGGATCTGGGAGGGAGGGAGAGGATCTGAGAGGGAGGGAGGGAGGGGATCTGGGAGGGAGGGAGGGGATCTGGGAGGGAGGGAGAGAGGGAGGGAGGGGATGTGGGAGGGAGGGAGGGAGGGAGGGAGGGAGGGAGGGGATCTGGGAGGGAGGGAGAGGATCTGGGAGGGAGGGAGAGGATCTGAGAGGGAGGGAGGGAGGGGATCTGGGAGGGAGGGAGGGGATCTGGGAGGGAGGGAGAGAGGGAGGGAGGGGATCTGGGAGGGAGGGAGGGGATCTGGGAGGGAGGGAGAGGATCTGAGAGGGAGGGAGGGAGGGGATCTGGGAGGGAGGGAGGGGATCTGGGAGGGAGGGAGAGAGGGAGGGAGGGGATGTGGGAGGGAGGGAGGGAGGGAGGGAGGGAGGGAGGGGATCTGGGAGGGAGGGAGAGGATCTGAGAGGGAGGGCGGGAGGGAAAAGGGGAAGGAGGGGGAGGGAGGGGGAAGGAGGTGGGAGGGAGGGAGGGGGAGGGAGGGAGGGACAGGTCCCGGGTCCTACCTGCGTTGACAGCGGGGAGACTGCTCTGATCGATGCTGAACTCCGCCATGGCGCCGCTCGGGACACTCACCCCCGTGCGTGGCCCCGCCCCTGTCCGACGCGCGCGGCCCCGCCCCTGCCCGACGCGCGCGGCCCCGCCCCTGCCCGACGCGCGCGGCCCCTCTCCAACTTGTGCCCACAGCGCGCCCTGGTGGGTGTGAGTGAGCAGGCGCTGTGACTGAAGTTCCAACACATCGTGAATGGTGGTGAGTCGCGCCCATGGGAGGGAAAGGTGCATTACAAGCCCAACGGATTACAGTCTTTCCTTATTACAAGCCCTCTTTATTACAGCCTTCTTTATAACAACTCCTCCTTATTACAACCCCTCCTATTACACCCTTCCTTATTACAAACCCTCCTATTACACCCTTCCTTATTACAATCCATCCTTATTACAATCTTTCCTCAAGGAATAAGCAAAACAAACCCATGAAATCTCAGAAATAGAGATAGCAGCGAAACACAAGAGCCTGCGCTCACCGTGGTTGAAGTAAAACCACAATGCTGGAGAAACTCAGCAGGTCAAAGACTAGTTTTTATGGAAAATATAAATATACATAACCAACATTTCAGCTTGAGCACTTCATCAAATGTAACAAACTAACAAAAGAAAATTAATGGAAAATTCACCAGACAATGGTAAATTCAAAATAATAGTATTTATTAAACAATGACCTAACATTTCTTACTTTAACCCCACTAAGCACAAATATAAAATGTATGTGTGTGTGGCCAAATCCCAACCATTACAGTTTAGGTATAATTCCGAAAATTCAATTTTAAATTTCAGCATCCAACATCTTATGTTGAAATTGATGATTTTAAAATTTCAATTCACAAGTAATTATCAAACATTTGAAACATCATGTCTTCATTTCTCTTTAAACTCCTAACTTTCTTGCTGAGTTGATTTTCCGAGAGACATTTCTTCATACGAGTGATTTCACAAACTCCTGTTTCTCTTGCCTAACCGTTACAGAACAATGATTTCTTTCTTAATCAAGAGTGACATTTTCCATGGACTCACGGGGCTGCCCTCTTCTCATAGAGGCAGTCCAAGTGGCTAGTTCTTTTAAAATACCACTTTTGGTGTGTTCCTCCTTTTATCAAAGAGAACACTGGCAGCTTTCTACTCTAAAGGAAATATTGCTGCTGTCGCCATCCTGTGTCTCACAGGATGGCCAAGTCTTCTTCAACTCCCAAATAATGACTCATTTCAATAATCTATTCCATACAAATCTTTTACATCACATGGTAAGGCATCATGACACACTCTGAAGATTTTATGAACCTTTTAACATCTTTATGCTAAAAAATAATTTAATCAATCCACTTATATACAGAATCAAACTGTTTGATGTTACTTCCAAAATATTGTTTCTGAGCTGTCTGAGATTGACCAGGAAAATGCTTCTCAAGTAAACAGTCCATTGTTCTCTTATCAAGAACTATCAGAAAATCTTTTCCCCTCTCTGCTTCAGATGCAACCGGCAGACTTTCCGACTTTCAGAATGATTTCTGTGTGTAATTGTGTTTAAAATACAAATGTCTCTGTTGATAATGAGGCCAGCTGCCATCTTCAAAGAACCTCTGTCTCTGGGTTTTTTAAATGCAAATATGTTGTCTTTATGCCCTGAAACCAATCCTCAAAACTTTACTATAAATATATATATAAAAAAACTATTATCATAACTAAAGATTAATCATAGCACATTCATCATACAAGGTATGAACAAAATGTGGGCAGGCGCCAAACAAGATGGTGGGGGGTGGAACAGGGGAAGAACACAGTCCCATGGGCAGGAGGTAATAGGTGCATAAGGGAGGGAGGTCACAGCAGCAAATGGGGTAAAAAAGGTTCCATTATTGTCACGAAATCTAGCGAGGTTGCTCAGCGAAGTGATTGCCCACTCTCTGCCCAGTCTCTCCAATGTAGGGAAGGCCACAGAAGGAGCACCAGTTGCAGTAAATCACCCCTGCGGATATACAAGTGAAGTGTTGCTTCACTTGAAAGGCCTGTTTGGGGCCCAAATTAGTGGTGAGGGAGGAGGTGTGGGGGCAAATGTGGCACTTCCTGCAGCCACAGTGGAGGGTGCCGGGGAGTGGGGAGGGGGGAATGAGTGGATGAGGAAATCATGAGGGAGCAGAACCTACAGAAGGCAGAGAAGGGAGGAGAGGGGAAGATGTGCCTGGTGGTGGGATCATGTTGTAAGTGGTGGAAATTACAGAGGATCATGTGTTGGATGTGAAGGCTGGTGAGGTAGCAGGTAAGGACAAGGGTAATCCTGTGTTTGTTATGACAGGAGGCAGAGCGGGAAATGGAGGGGATGCGGGTGAGGGCTGAGTTGATGTTGGTGGAGGGGAAGCCATATTTGTAGAAGAAGGCAGACATTGCAGAAGATCTGGACTGGAAGACCTCATCTTGGCAGGGACAGAGAAATTGTGAGATGGGGATAGAATACTTGGAGGGGACAGGATGTGAGGAAGGTGTAGTCAAGTTAGTTGCGGGAGTTAGTGGATTTGTAAAATATGTCAGTGGAAAGCTTGTCTCCCGAGATGGAGACAGAGAGCTACCCAGGCTGTTCCCTCCTCACTCTGCTACCATCGGGGAAAAGGTCCAGGAGCCTAAAGACAACAACTCAGCGGCACAAGGACAGCTCCTTCCCCGCTGCCATCAGATTCCTGAATGGACAATGAACCATGGACGCTGCCTCACTTTGACTTTTTCTTGCACTCCTTTTATTTATTGTAGTAAGGTGGTTTATATAAAGTTTGCCCTGTGGGGTTGTGCAAAACAACAAATTTTGTGACTTGTTCATGACAATAAATTCTGATTTTGTTCACCAGTTATCTTGCCGCTTTTGAGAAACACAAAACTGCAAATGCTAAACTCAGTCACAGGAGGCCAGGCCAGGCAGCATCCATGGGATAGGAAGCATCCAAGGGTCAGTCAACATTTTAGATCGGGACCCTTTATCAAGCCTGAAACTTTGATTGACCAGTTCGACCCATGGATGTTGCCTGATTCTCCCTTGGCCTGCTGACATCTGGTGGATGACTGCAGATGTGAAGGTGATTAGGCCAACACCACAGTGAAATGTTTGCCCTGTGAAGCTGCCACAAAACAACGTATTTCATGACTTGTTCATGACAATAAATTCTGATTCTGACCCAATAAAGTTTAATGCACACGTTACTGGCACAAATTAAATCCTTAGACCAAGATCTGCTGTCTCTGAACCTATATTTGAGTCAGAGAAGGAATAGGCCCCACAGCCTGTTCCATCATTCAATAAGATGCTGACTGATCTCACTGTAATCTCATCTCTGCACTCCTGCTGACATAGGTGATGGAAGCACAGAAACAGGCCCTTCAGCCCACCAAGACTCTGCTGGCCATTTACTACCTCTCCATACTCAAACAATTTTTTCCAACCTGTAGCTTTCCATACCTTCAAGTTTTCATCATAGCTTGTGGGTCGTTACTGACTTTCAGTTGGGAGACCCGCACATGCTGCAGGCAGCTGGAGACTGGCTCATGGGAACCAGGATTCAGAGCCAGAATTCAAGAGGGTGCTGAAGACAAGAAGGGCTCCTGAAGTGCCTCAGGTGCTGGTTTCCTGATCGTGTCGGGGATTTGGATCTGGAGCTCGTGTTGCTGATCAGGTGCCAGTGCCACTGCAGAGGCCGCGGAGCGCTGGAGGCAAATCCACGGACACACATTGGGCCTTTTTACACAGAAAACCCACTTCATTGTCATGTAAATGACCCACCTTTAAAGGCAGCTTGGGTCGTTCATACTGAACCGAGAAATGACGGGTCAGTGTGACCTTATACTTAAGCAAGCAGGCATCCCAGAGCAAAAAGAGGAGGGACCAGTAGCATTACAGCGCCGGAACCGTGTGTGATGTAGCATTACAGCGCCGGTGTCATGTGTGATGTAGCATTACAGCGCCAGTGCCTTGTGTGATGTAGCATTACAGCACCGGAGCCGTGTGTGATGTCATATTACAGCTCCGGTGTCATGTGTGATGTAGCATTACAATGCCAATGTTGTGTGTGATGTTGCATTACAACACCAGTGCCGTATGTGATGTCACATTACAGTGCTGGTGTCCTGTCAGACATGGGATGAAAATGACCCCTCCCTCCTTCGTTGTGTTTATACAGGTAGGTGAAGCATTAAAAAGCAGTTAATTCCTATCTTTTAAGGGCTGTGCAAAAGGGGCTCGTGACTGAAGGGACTCTCTTTTGCTTCTCTTTCTCTTCTACTGTCGGATGACACTAATGGTGACCTCCTCATCTGCCTTTCAACAGCTAAAGGCAATTTTGTGTAATATGTCATATTATATGACAATAAAGGAAACTTGAATCTGAATTCTTTGTAAGTGTTTGGGAGTCTCTCCTCCCCCCACCCTGTGATGTCAGGTTTGAATCACCTCTTTCCTTAAATCCATGCTCCCGATGGTAGCCACCTCTGCCCTTCATTGTCTATCCTGTCCACAGCAGGCCCTTTTAGTATATGCTGGTCAGATTCTCCCTCAGCCTTCTCCCCTCCAACACAAACAAAGCAAACCTCTGCATGACTGTGAATCTCCTCTGCAATCTCTTCAGTACAATCACATCCGTTCACAATGATCCAGCTATAACCTCACTAACACTTCATAATCTGTTTGTACAACCTGTAGCCCAGGTGTGAAGACAGATATCCTGGCTGTTCTCCTCACCACCTTATCTACCTGTGCGGCCACCATCAGAGATCTATCCCATGGTTACTCCAATTCTTCCCCAACTGGAACATCCTCCTCCCTGCAGCTACACAAACCTCTCAGTTGTGATTAAACATTGCCTCCGATTCTCCTCCCATTGCTGTCATGTACACTTAAGAAATCAATGGATGTAGCATGAAAATGCCAGATATGGAGTAATTAATCATTTTGGAACCAAGCCCATTAATCTCTGTTACACAAACATTGGTTGAGAACTGAGTTTTTAGACTGAGATCCTCCTCAAGTTGGCTGGTGGGGTACCACAGCCCAGATATTCACAAGTTACACTGACAATTCTACTGTAGGAACCAAGTGCCATGTTTGGAAGTTTGCTGATGATGGTAACTAAAGCTGGTTTATGAGTAGGGAGGAGGATAGGATAAGTCAATGGGCGAGAACAAGGCAGATGAAATATAATATGCAAATATATCAGTGGACAAAATAGGAAAGCAAAGTATTGCTTAGTGGTGAGGAATTGGGTGGTATTCATCTTCAAAGGAAAGCCAACTAGCAATTAGGAAGCTAACCATGTTAGCTTTTATCATGTGTATTTGAAAACAGAAGTCTTATTCTTATTGAGCAGGGTTCTTAAAGTGAGACTGCACAGAAGGGTTGCAGATTCTGGGAAGCAGTGGACCAATGCAGGGCACCAAGGAGAACACCTTCCATTGAGAAGGAGTAGCGGAGAAGACAACCCTACAGGATAGTGACAGTGGCGGCAGACCCGTGAGGGACTCTTCGACTGAGCGACCCACATAGGCTGCGGGGCAACGCAGTCAGGAGACCCGCACAGGCTGCAGGCTGCTGGAGAGTAGTTCATGGGAATCAGACATCAGAACCAGGATTCTAGAGAATGCTGAGGGGAAGAAGGGTTCCCAAAGAGCCTTGGGCACTGAAGGCTTCCTGATTGTGCCAGAAGTTTGGATCTTGGGGTTAGGGTTAGGGTTAGGATCAAACAGGATTCTTTTTTGTAGCTGCAGAGGTTGCAAACATTGGAGGCTGATCCATGGGCATTCAGTGACTCTGAAGAGACACTCTTTTGCTTCTCTTTCACTCGCTCTTTAAGGGGTGCTGGACGACATTAGTGGCAATTCTTAGACCACAGGCAGAAGGCAGTTATGTGTAATATTACATGTTCTGTACTATTACATGGCAATAAAGGAATCTTGAAATGTTGAGATTTGTGCACAAATTTGGCCTCCCTAGCTAAAAACCAATGGTCTTGCCTCGAATTCAAAAGAAAAGGAAAGATTCCATTGAAGTGTAGACATTTCGTACAGGATTTGATGAGCTAGATGCAGGGAAGATCTTTCCCTTGGCTGAAGAGTCTGTGCCATGAATTACAAGACAAAGAGAAATCTCCCCCAAGGACTCTGCTCAAAATTTATGGGCTCCCTTTCCTGTGAAGAAGCAGTCGAGTTTAATTGGGTTCTTTCCTTACTTCTCTTCTAATGACTACATAAGAAAAATATTTTATGATTTCAGTCCGTGGCCCCCTTAAATAGGTTGTGGCCCCCAGGAGGGCTGGATGTACTGTCCCCCCTCCCCCATTGAGGATGGCTAAATGTCTTCCATCTACCAGCTCTTATTCTGTTAATGTTTTGATTCATTATTAAGATTGTCCATGTTTATGAGGAACTGCCTAATCAAACATACTAATTGATACTCACATCCTTTCCTCCCTTGTATTCCACTCCTCCATTTTGGAATCTAGAGAGATATAATTGTCCTCTAACCATATTGTCGACACTGTAGATTTTGTTGCACATGTTTCAATGAAACATGTCGAAAAAAAATCAGGTTTCCTATTACTATAAACATAAAATTAAGTACAGTAAAACCTCTGTTATCTGGAACACAAGCAACTGGCAGCCTGCACCTGGCCAAAAAAATTGCGGAAAATAAAAAGGCAAAAAGTGTGAAAGTTTAAAATTGATGCCCCTAGTGGTTAGTTTGCCAATCATGCATCACACAATCTCAAGCCACCAGAAAATTCACTTACCCGGCATATACCAGTTCCACCCCCCCCCCCCCCCCCCCAACCCAGGGGCTGGATACCAGGAGTTTTACTGTAAAATCAGAAACACCTTCAATCATGTTTGCAAAAAAAAGTTATAAGCTGCCATTTTTTATTTTGATGTATAATTATGTTTGGATCTTATATGACTGCTCTCTATCATATAATTATGCTTTGGAGTAGGGATTTTCAGGATTTAGATCCGACGATGATGAACGACCATTGATATATTTCCAAATGAAGATGCTTTGTAACTTGGAGAGTAACATAAAGATGGTGGTGTTTCCATCCACCTTCTGCCCTTAACCATCTTGATGGTAGCAATGGCCTTAACTGCCTTGATGGTAGCAGGGGTTGATTCAGGAGTGCTGTCAGATTAGCTTATCTGACCCACAGCAGTACATTTTGTTGTTGATATGCCCCATAATCACAGTCCCCTGGTGGCATTGAGGATAAATGTTTCAGGTCATTCAGGTGATGCCGAGCAAGTGGACTGCTGTGTGCCAGATTGTGCCAATCTTCTTGAGGTTTGTTGGACCTGTACTCATCAAGACAACTCACGCTCCTAACAATGCCTTGTTGATGACGATAAAGCTTTGAGGTGTCAGGAAGTGAGTCACTAACCTGTTCTTGTGATTGTTGTATTTATATTCTAGTTTAATTTTTAATCAATGTTAACAGGATATTGATGGTGGAGGATGTAGCAAAAAGAATGCTATTGATGGTCAGGGATATGTGATTATGACTCTTTCTTATTGACGATAGCTATTGTTTAGCACACAGGTTTTCAAACTTTTCTTTCCACTCACATATACCACTTTAAGTAATCCCTATGCCATAGGTGCTCTGTGGTTAGTAAGGGATTACTTAGGGTGGTATGTGAATGAAAAGAAAAAGTTTGAAAACCACTGTTTTAATTGTACCTAATTGACTCATTATGTGCACGGTTTCGTAACTCCAAAGGAAATGGGCCAATGACAATTTTTCTCTAGCAAAATATTTCAGTAATAAATAGGTCCTGACCAGTGGTTCTCAGCCTTTTATTCCTACATACATATCCCCTTAAGAAATCCCTTTACTAATCACAGAGCACCTTATGGCATAGGGATTAATCAAGGTGGTATGTGAATGGAAAGATTAAGTTTGAAAAACACTAGTTTAGCATTAATGCAGCAAGAATTGTATATTTCACTTGTCAAAGTACTGCTGAGAGGTGAAGAGAAAGAGGGAGATTGAGAGGGAAAAAGAGAGACAATAAAAGAGACACAGACGGGTACATTTGGACAGAATACCTTCTATGTGCATCTATCAATATTGGTAAGAAAATATGGGGTGATGTTACATTTTCTTGGGTTCTGTAGAAGTAGAGTGGATGGCGGGCTCTGTAGAAGTAGAGTGGATGGCGGGCTCTGTAGAAGTAGAGTGGATGGCGGGCTCTGTAGAAGTAGAGTGGATGGCGGGCTCTGTAGAAGTAGAGTGGATGGCGGGCTCTGTAGAAGTAGAGTGGATGGCGGGCTCTGTAGAAGTAGAGTGGATGGCGGGCTCTGTAGAAGTAGAGTGGATGGCGGGCTCTGTAGAAGTAGAGTGGATGGCGGGCTCTGTAGAAGTAGAGTGGATGGCGGGCTCTGTAGAAGTAGAGTGGATGGCGGGCTCTGTAGAAGTAGAGTGGATGGCGGGCTCTGTAGAAGTAGAGTGGATGGCGGGCTCTGTAGAAGTAGAGTGGATGGCGGGCTCTGTAGAAGTAGAGTGGATGGCGGGCTCTGTAGAAGTAGAGTGGATGGCGGGCTCTGTAGAAGTAGAGTGGATGGCGGGCTCTGTAGAAGTAGAGTGGATGGCGGGCTCTGTAGAAGTAGAGTGGATGGCGGGCTCTGTAGAAGTAGAGTGGATGGCGGGCTCTGTAGAAGTAGAGTGGATGGCGGGCTCTGTAGAAGTAGAGTGGATGGCGGGCTCTGTAGAAGTAGAGTGGATGGCGGGCTCTGTAGAAGTAGAGTGGATGGCGGGCTCTGTAGAAGTAGAGTGGATGGCGGGCTCTGTAGAAGTAGAGTGGATGGTGGGCTTTCATGGTTGCAGCCTTGATGTGGTTGGACCAGGACATGTTGTTACTGATATTTACTCTGCAGGGCTTGTCCACCTCCACCATCTCCACCTCAGCTCCAGTGATACAGATCTGGCTGAGCTTCCTGAAGTTGATTACCAGTTACTTCATGTCCTGGGGTTGAGAAAACTGACCTCCACCCACCACAATAACCTTTCTCTATGCGAGGTAGGATTCCAACCAGTGGAGGATTTTCCCCAATTCCCATTAACTTCAGTTTAGCCAAGGCTCCTCGATGCTAGATTCCCATGAAATGCTTGAGCTACTCTCACTGCCTTTGAAGTTCAGTTCATTGGCCCATGTTTGGGTCACCGCTGTAATGAGATGCACAGACTGAACTTCTATTAAGTAAAACATGAAAATCTGTAGACCCTGCAGTTGAAGTAAAAACACAATGTTGGAAAATCTCAGCAGGTCAAACAATGTCCTTTATACCTCAAAGATACAGAACCTTGGCTGTGCCTTCCCCCAGCATACCACCAACACCAAAGGGGACACCAATCATCTCTGGGCTTTTCACTCCTGTCAAATGGAACAAGTAGACAAACTGGTGGAGCCTGGACACAGTGATGGGTTGCCATGAGAGTGGAAAATAAAATGATGCAGACGCTGCAGATCTGAAGAAAGATCCAGGTCCAGCAGCATCAGGTGCCATGAAGGGTCCCAGGCCTGAACCATCAACTGGTTCTCTCCGCAGTTGCTGCTACCATCGGCAGTATGGCGCTCCCTCAGTACTGCCTCTCCCACAGTGGGGTGCTCCCTCGGTCCTGCCCCAACAATGTCATCGTCCTTCATCGCTGTACATCCCAATTCATCCACATTGATCCAATTAAGAATGCAATTTAGAATCCTGTCCCATCTCCTCTCCCCCCACCATTACCTCCGCACCCTCCCCCCGTCACCAACCCTACAGCCCCGCCGGGGGCGGGAGGGGTGAGTCTGTGCCACGGGACAAAGCCGTGTTTGAACGCCCGGAGTGGGGTCAGACGCCGGGAGCCCGGGAACTTTCACAGCGTCCGCTCTCCGCTCGGCTCCAGTGCAGGAGCTGCGGGTGGCGACATGGACAGGGGGAAACGGCTCTCCACAGGGTCCGGGTCTGCGCTTCTGCTGACCGCGCTGCTTCTGCTGGAGTCCGGTGCGTTCCCACAGAGGGGTGAGTGGCTGGTCCAGGCTGGAGACCTGCGCGGGGCAGTGAGGGACGGACCCTGGGGATCTCGGTCCCTGGAGCGGGGCAGTGAGGGGAACCTCCCGGGGTGGGCAGCGTTGACCAGCAGGACGGTCGCCCTGGAGGGGCGCTGGCGGCATGAGATGACAGCGGCGGATCCCCACCGGAGGAGGTGAATTTCTGCTGGACTGTAAGGAGGAGAATCCGCAGCCTCTCCAGCATTGCGGCGCTCCCTCAGCACTGCCATCCAAAAGGAGCATCCCTCCCTCTCTCTTTCTCCCTCCCTCTCTCTTTCTCCCTCCCTCTCTCTTTCTCCCTCCCTCTCTCTTTCTCCCTCCCTCTCTCTTTCTCCCTCCCTCCCTCTTTCTCCCTCCCTCCCTCTTTCTCCCTCCCTCCCTCTCTCTCCCTCTCTCCCTCCCTCTCTCTCCCTCTCTCCCTCCCTCTCTCTCCCTCCCTCTCTCTCCCTCCCTCTCCCTCCCTCTCTCTCCCTCCCTCTCTCTCCCTCCCTCTCTCTCCCTCCCTCTCTCTCCCTCCCTCTCTCTCCCCCCTCTCTCTCCCTCCCTCTCTCTCCCTCCCTCTCTCTCCCTCCCTCTCCCTCCCTCGCTCTTTCTCCCTCCCTCGCTCTTTCTCCCTCCCTCGCTCTTTCTCCCTCCCTCGCTCTTGCTCCCTCGCTCGCTCTTGCTCCCTCGCTCGCTCTTGCTCCCTCGCTCGCTCTTGCTCCCTCGCTCGCTCTTGCTCCCTCCCTCGCTCTTGCTCCCTCCCTCCCTCGCTCTTGCTCCCTCCCTCCCTCGCTCTTGCTCCCTCCCTCCCTCGCTCTTGCTCCCTCCCTCCCTCGCTCTTTCTCCCTCTCTTTCTCCCTGTCGGGTGCTCACCACACTGGTGCGCTCCCTCACTCCTGCCTCCCTTCCACAGTTAGATGTTGCCAGCGAGGACAGTGAAATTGGAAAGAACAAAGAACATTACAGTACAGATCCTTCGGCCCACAATGTTGTGCTAACTTATATGAACCGACTCAACAATCTTACCTTTCCCTCTCTCACACCCATAACCCTCTATTTTTCTTCTATCCATGTGTCTAAGAGTCTCTTAAATGCCCCTGATGTTCCAGCCTCCACCACCATCCCTGGCAAGACATTCCAGGCCCCCACAACTTTCTGTGTAAAATAAAACTTACCCCTGACATCTGCCTTAAACTTCTCTCCCTTCACTTCATACACACGTCCTCTGGTGTGTCTCGCCCTGGGGAGGAAAAAAATCACACAATAACTGTAAACCCTTCTATGGATATAGAATGGGAAAAGTTGGCACATGTGGGTCGTTTCCATTTGGGACAGGGCGATAAGGTTATGGCAGAGATATGACTCAAACATTGCAATAAAACCACCGGCTGCAGGTCTGCAGTCAGAAGCATCACATCCAATGGATCTAATCGCCGAGAACTCCGATGAGCAACAGGTGGTGACGAGTGGGCGCACGGATTACCTGTCCCCTTGTACAGCCCCACGAATGCCGTGCTCAGGTGTAAACCTCTATGGAGGAAAGGAAAGGAAGAGAACCCAGGAACTACACACCAGTTACCCTGACATCATAGCACGATGCCGCAAAAATATAGCGACTTTATGAAGTGGCTGAGATGGGGCTGCAAGCGTGGATTTATGAAATGGAATTCTGGTTTCATTCATCTGCTAGAGCAGAGGTTTTCAACCTTTTTCTTTCCACTCACATCCCATTTTAAGTCTTCCCTCTGCCATCGGTGCCCTAGGATGAGTAAGGGATTGCTTAAGGTGGGATATGAGTGGAAAGAAAAGTTTGAAAGCCACTGGTTTAACCGTCCCTCATTGACCCGTTCTATGCACGATTTCATATCTCCAAAGGAAATGGACCAATGTCAATTTTTCTCAAGCAAAATATTTCAGTCACAACTGGGTCTAGAGCAGAGGTTCTCAACTTTTTCCCCCACTCACAGAGCACCTATGGCATAGGGATTACTTAAGATGGGATGCGCGTGGAAAGAAACAGGTAGAAAGTCGCTGTGCTCGAGAGTTCATGAGGCTGTAACCTGCAGAACCAATAAGGTTCAATCTGTGGATGGAGGTAAACAAGAACATCTTCAGAGACCAGTGAAAGACACAAACGTGGACAGGGGGAGAACTGCTGGTGGGGTTGACAAGGCACCGAATTCCAGACTGACTGGGACTGACCCAATGGGTGGAGGGTGTCATCTGGCATTGCTGAGTGGGAGCCCATCATCCCACTGGCTGGGGGTGGGGGCAGTGGGGAAGGGTCCAGGTTGGGCTTGACGTGCGGTACTGACCAGGACTCTGTGAGCTGATCAGGAGCGGCACCGATGAGACCACTGTTCTTCCCTCTTGCAGAACGGGTGGACCCTTCCGAGGATGTGGCTGAACTCCCACGGCAACGGGCGATGGTTCTTCTGGGGAGGAGGCTGGAAATAGCAGTGAGGAATGGGAGGAATCTGCAGGTGGCTTCACGGATAGTGGCGGCACTTGAGTGGACAGGTGAGGACACCGAGCAACGGCAGGATGCTAGATAACCGCGGGGCATCGCTGCGGCCATGTCAGTGTCAGGGACAAAGACCGGGCATGAATTAAATCCTTGTAACAGGCTGAGCTTTTACCTCCACATCACTTCCCTGCCCCAGGCCCTCTCCCTTATCCACCCTTGCGACACAGAAAGAGCATTCAGCTCATCAGGGTCATCCCTCTAGCAGATCCATCCCATTCGGCCCAACCTGCCGTGCATCCTCTCTCACACACTCAATTCCCCTCGAATTCTTCTGCCCCTGATCAGAAGTAATATACAGAAGACCATTAACCTTTGGAATGTGGGAAGAAACCAGAGCACCCGAGGGTAAACCCTGCGGTCACAGGGAGAGCGTGCAAACTCCACATAGACAACACCGTTGCCTAACCGTTCCCCCTTTCTTCCCTTCACCAGCAGCTGAAGTCCCTCAGCCGAGGTTGAGCAGAGATTCCTCGACTTCTGAGGCTGAAGTCATTTTTTCGCATCTCAATGCCCTGCCCTTCTGGGATGCCTGCTTCCAGACAACCCAGAGGGCACGTCATCCTTCATCACCCTGTTAAGTACACTAGAGGCTTCCTCACATCCCCTCCTTCCCCTAAAGGTCATGTCTGTTTAGTCTCCTCAAAGATAAAACCTGCCATCCCAGGGACTAACCTGGAGAGCCCAACCTGAACTCTACCTTAGGTATCTCCTTCCTCGGAGAAGGGGGACCAGACATGGCCATGATGAACACCGGTAAACAGGTGTCCGGTGTTTGTCATCTGCCTCTCTCTAACGATGGAGCCTATTCTGGTCCAGCAATGATGTGAACTGCCGGGTGTTGTTTTCCCCCCACCACCATTTCTTTATTCTGTGCTGATCTCTACAATATTGGTGAGTAGAGAGAGTGAAAATGAGAATATTGGGACATCTGGATCATGGCGAACTGTTGAAACGTAATTAATCACTGAGGTTCCATACCAGTTCCCAGAGGAGAAATTCCATCACTCCCATTCCCTGGACCCTGAAATCCTCTCATCCATCGAATCCCCTCTCATTCAAATGTCACTTAATTCACAGTGGCTGACTAGCCTTCGGGTCGAGACAAGGACACAGAGTACCAGCAGCCACACAAAGGGCCCCAAACAGCCCTTCCATGAGGCAAAGATTCACCCACACCTCCTTCAAGGGTTGAGCATGGGAAAGTAGTGCTGTTCAGAGCAGTAGGGCCGATACAGGACTATGGGGAGAGAGCGGGACAATGGGATTAGTGTGGGGACAGATACAGGGATGTGGGGAGAGAGCGGAGCAGTGGGGTTATTTTGAAGATTGATACAGGGCTGTGAGGAGAGAGCGGGACAGTGGGATTAGTGTGGGGACAGATACAGGGATGTGGGGACAGATACAGGGATGTGGGGAGAGAGCGGAGCAGTGGGATTATTTTGAAGATTGATACAGGGCTGTGAGGAGAGAGCGGGACAGTGGGATTAGTGTGGGGACAGATACAGGGATGTGGGGACAGATACAGGGATGTGGGGAGAGAGCGGAGCAGTGGGGTTATTTTGAAGATTGATACAGGGCTGTGAGGAGAGTGCGGGACAGTGGGATTAGTGTGGGGACAGATACAGGGATGTGGGGACAGATACAGGGATGTGGGGACAGATACAGGGATGTGGGGAGAGAGCGGAGCAGTGGGGTTATTTTGAAGATTGATACAGGGCTGTGAGGAGAGAGCGGGACAGTGGGATTAGTGTGGGGACAGATACAGGGATGTGGGGAGAGAACGGAGCAGTGGGGTTATTTTGAAGATTGATACAGGGCTGTGAGGAGAGAGCGGGACAGTGGGATTAGTGTGGGGACAGATACAGGGATGTGGGGACAGATACAGGGATGTGGGGACAGATACAGGGATGTGGGGAGAGAGCGGAGCAGTGGGGTTATTTTGAAGATTGATACATTGCTGTGAGGAGAGAGCGGGACAGTGGGATTAGTGTGGGGACAGATACAGGGATGTGGGGAGAGAACGGAGCAGTGGGGTTATTTTGAAGATTGATACAGGGCTGTGAGGAGAGAGCGGGACAGTGGGATTAGGGAGGGGACAGATACAGGGATGTGGGGAGAGAACGGAGCAGTGGGGTTATTTTGAAGATTGATACAGGGCTGTGAGGAGAGAGCGGGACAGTGGGATTAGTGTGGGGACAGATACAGGGATGTGGGGACAGATACAGGGATGTGGGGACAGATACAGGGATGTGGGGAGAGAGCGGAGCAGTGGGGTTATTTTGAAGATTGATAAATTGCTGTGAGGAGAGAGCGGGACAGTGGGATTAGTGTGGGGACAGATACAGGGATGTGGGGAGAGAACGGAGCAGTGGGGTTATTTTGAAGATTGATACAGGGCTGTGAGGAGAGAGCGGGACAGTGGGATTAGGGAGGGGACAGATACAGGGATGTAGGGAGAGAGCGGGACAATGGGAGTAATGTGGGGACAGATACAGAACTGTTCGAAGAGTACAGGGCAGTGGGATTAGTGTGGGGACTGATACACGCATGTGGGGAGAGAGCGGGGCAGTGAGGTTATTTTGGAGATTGATACAGGGCTGTGAGGAGAGAGTGGGGCAGTGGAATTATTTTGGAGACCAACACAGGCTGTAGGACAGAGCGGGGCGGTGGGATCAGTTTGGGACCGATACAGAGCTGTGGGGTGAGAGTGAGGCAGTGGGATTAGTTTGGGGACAAACACAGGGCTGTAGGGAGAGGATAGGAAACATTAGCCGATGAAACTGGCATTTTGAGAAGCCTAAACTGTACTGAACCGAGGGGAACATTGTGGCAGTGCCGTGGTGCAGAGGGCTGGCGCGTGCTCGCATCCCCCCATCCCATCCCATCCCATCAGGAGTTTGGAGACTTTTGTACAATGTTGCTACTTCTTCTGTGGGTTGATGGGTTGGTGGAGGTTGGAATAGAGGAGGCTGGGCTTGCAGTTAACCGCGCACTTCGCTCAGCACACACACACAGAGCTCCCTTTGGCCCATTTGGGTTAAAGGCACGTGCAGAAAGTGCTGGAGGGGAAGCTGCCCCAACTAATGAGCACATCCTGAATGAATCACACGTTGAGCCAGGACATGAAAGCAGACCAGCACATTCACACCTGTCTAATGAGGTCGCGCCATGAATTCATTGCAAAACACACCCTTTCATCTCGAAACAAGCAACACTGATCTATTTTCATTAATTCAGTGATGAAGTCGGTCCATTCATTTATCCTGTGCTTCTCGCCCACTTTAGCTTCAGTTGAATTTTCATTCAGCAGGTGGGCAAAGCGAATACGGGGGTGCCGAGGAGAGTGGTCTTTGACTGCCCCGAACCACCCCACGCTGCAGTGGGGCAGCTTTCAGCTGCTTGGGCCCAGCTCAGTGTCTTTGGGGTCAGCCACTTCTTTGTTCACAGGGAGATGTGACACACACAGACCACCTCGAACAGGAGCTGAGCCCCGAGGAACCCAGCGTCAGGCAGCATCGGGGCAGAACTCCATCAGGAACGTAGAGAAGCCAATGTAAAGAAGGTGGGATGGACAGGGAGGGAGGGGGTGGGGGAGGATAGGAGAGGGAGGGGGTGGGGAAGTGGTCCATATGGGATCAGTGAACCATAGAGAGGTGAAGCCTAAAGGACAGAAACAGAAGATTGGCAGATATGAGGCAGGGAGAGAGGAGAGAAACTGAGGGCCAGGGAGATGTGTCTCATGGGGTGGGTAGAGACAAAGGATGACAGTGCTGGCATATGATTAAGGAGGGGGACAGGGTGGGGTGGCACAGAATAAACCAGTGGGGAGGAGAAGGGTAGAACCCAAGGAGGGGAGAGGGGATGAGAATGGAGGGGGAGGGCTGTGTGGGAAATGGGACAAAAAAGAGGTGGGGAGCAGAAAAGCAGAAGGGGTGCAGAGAAAGAGAGAGGGGACTCATTCCCTGAAATGAGAAAATCCTATGTTTGTTCCATTGGGCTGTAGACAGCCCAGGCAGAATGTGAAGTGATGGTCCTTGGAGGAGGCCCGAACAGATGGGTCAGGGTGGAGGAAGAGGAAATGGCAAGGTTTAGGAGCTCGGGATGGTCACTGAGGACAGAGTGTAGATGCAATGTGGATGGGTCCCCAAGTCGGGGTTTGGTCTCACTAATTAAGAAGTTGCCTCATTGGAAGCACCAAGAGCCTTCAATGAGATTGAAGGAGGTGTGGTGAATCTTTGCCTCATGGAAGGGCTGTTTGGGGCCCTGGATGGTGGTAAGGGAGGAGGTGTTACACTTCTTGTGGTTGAAGGGGTAAGTTCTGGGGGTCATAGAAAGGTGGGTGTGGAAGAATGAGCAGAGAGGGGAGTCACGGATGGAGTGAATCCTGTGGAAGAAGGGAAAGGGTGGGGAGGGGTGGATGTATCTGGGGTTGGGGTCTAGTTGCAGATGAAAGAAATAGCATAGGATGATGCTCTGAATGGAGGCTGGTTGGGATTTTTTCCCCAGGGGTTGGCAAGGACTAGATGGGCAGAATGTCCCTCTTCACTGTCAGAGAGTAACTCAGAAGTTTTACTTTGTCTTGTTAACGTTGGTGCAATTTGAGGCCCTTCTCCTCACTGTAGGTCGAAGGGCAGCTTGAGTCACCATAGTCACATGGTCATTTCAGGGTCACTGCCCAATTCTGCCCTCTGATTGGGCAGGTTCAGAAAGTGGGCTCTAACTCGGAGCTTGTCTTCTTTCTCCCCAGAAATGAAACGGAGGCAAAAACTGGCAGAACTTGCAGAGGTGAATAAATTGTGATAGCTTATTACATCAATGTGGTCGAAAGCATTACCCCCCATCCCCACAGTTATCATATCTCCCCCTCCACACCCCTAGTCTCCATACCACCATTCTCAGTCTCCATACTTCCATTCCCAGTCTCCACCCCATCCCCACTTTCACCCCCCCCATTCCCAGTCTCCACTCCATCCTCTCTGTCTTCACCCCATTCCCATTATCTCCACCCCATTCCCATTGTCTTCACCCCCTTTCCCACAGTCTCCATCCCCCATTTCCCCCCATCCCCACCATTCATGTGTGACCCAGAACCTTAATGTGGTGATGAAAAGTTTGGAACAGGGATGACCCCTGGCCATCAGTGTGTGTTGATGAAGAGTTTGGAGCTGGTATGGCACAGGTTTCCAGATTTTGACTCTGTCCAATTGTTCTGCAGCAGAAGGTATTCGCCATATGTCCATCTGATCACAGGAAATTCCCCTCTGTGAACCGGTGGCCCCAACTCAAAACCAAGAAACGAGGTGAGCTGACCCTGATCTCGAATCCCACAAGTACCTTCCACTTCAGATTTCACCAACAATTGTTGATGATTTTTCAGGAACTTTTCCCCTCAGCTCTTGTCCTGGGAGGGTGACTCCATGGAAATGTCTTTACAATTCTTGCTGACCCTATTGATGTGTGAGTGCTCCCTGAATGGCCAGACCAGCCTAGGATACTGTACCAGCTTCATGCTTGATGCCTCCAAAATTGACCTTGCCTCAGATTAGAACCTTAACCTATGGACCAGATCTATTGTTCTCCTGGGAATGGAATAGATGTATAACATCTATTATTTCAACACTAATAGAGTTGTGGAGGTTAGATCGAGTGTTTAACAAGGAGATGGGAGGGATTGAGGGTGATGGGGAATTGGTAATAAAAGGGGCTGAGGCGAGTGAATAGCAAGACAGGTGTTAAGGGCCAAACAACCTTCTCCTCCTCCTCCTGTTCCATGTGTTCTCAGTTATATTAGTCCAGCATCAAAGCCTCTCCCATTCTCATGACTGTAATCTCAGCCCTTTCTCAACCATTTATATAAACTGAGACTAAGTTAATGATTCCATTCTCTACTGTTCAATGTCTTGATTTGATCCTTTTGTAGTTGGCTGGAAGGAGGTGTGTGTGTCCGTTTGTCTGCTCGTTCACCACCACTGCCCGACTGCCCTCCTCCACCCCCCACTGCCCTTCACTGTTCCCACTTTAGCCCCTTTCACACAGTGCTTGAAAGTCAGATTTTACCCACCTTGCTAGTGCTGTGCGAAAGCATAAAAGTCAGATTGAGGGGTGGGGGTGGAGGTGGAGGGATGGGGATGCCTGTCTTGGATCTGCCAAGGTATTTGACTCAAGGAGCAGGCCTTTTTTCGGTTCTACGTTAACAAGCAAGCTGGCTACCGGAGACGGATTGTGTTTTCATGCTGGGCCTCCACTTCAAGGCCATTGGCAGAGGTGGATAAAAATTTGCCTGTTCATGGAGCCACACTAAAAGGCTGGTCTCGAGCTGCTTTTATGTGGAGCAACATCAGGAGCCATTGTTTGGTGGTGGTGGGGGGGGGGGGGGGCAACTGGTGCCATGGCGGCGCTCATCATAAATGTGCGGCAGAGCAATGGCTGTCTTCCTACCCATAATCCCCCATCCAGTTGGAACTGTTCAGAATTTCCAAGAATGGTTCCCGCTGTGTGGAGGATTATGGGTAGGGAAGATGGCCATTTCTCTGCTGTGCATTAAGCCACTGGCACTGATGAATAGCCCCGAAGGCTGAAGCAGCCCAATGAGGTGACGAAGCGACCAGCTGGGCTGTCACAGACCATACTGGCCACCCTCTGATGGCCCTTGCTGGCCCCCCTGCCCTGACAGCTCCCCCCATGCCCTAAGGGGGGGGTCATGGAGGGAGAGGGGTGAGCAAGATGGGTCAGGGCTGGTGACATCACTGCGACATCATTAGCCCTTTCCCTGAGAGGGATTGTCAGCGCCTCGGAGCCGCCCAGGGCACATTCATGGAGCTAAGACCCCCGACGTAAGGTTGGAGAATCTCTATCTTTGCACTTGGGCTTTTTACTGTATGAAAGGGCCTTACAGCAATAACGAGGCTTTCTACCTGTGTCACTCTCTCCCACAGTTTGTTTCTGGAAGTACTGCATCTGACAGGGGACTGGCTGCATCCAGAAGCTGGACTCCCGCACCTCAATGCCACTGGCAGCAAGGACAGGGTGCTCCCCAAGAGGGGTCCACGGGAACACCCTGGCAATAAAAAATGATGCCATGTTAATTCACTGCCTTGTGTCTTGGTCTGTGGTGGGAGGGAGCAGAGGGTGGTTGTGTCGTTCTGGAGGGAGGGGTGTTGGCATGAAGCGAGATGGACCCATTGCTACCTCCCCTCCCCGAGACAGAGTCCTTGGTGGCATGACCGGGGTTGAGGCGAAATCTCCTGTGGCAGAGTCATCCTCGCCACTGGGTGTGGGGCTCCTCCACTCGATACTCCCTCCTCCTGAAGCTCCCTCCACTTCCAGTGATCCCTCGTCCAGGCACACTGCCCACTCCTGCTGTTCCCTTCCCACAGTGCTCCCTCCACTCCCATCATTCTCTCCGCATCCAGCATTCCATCCACTCAGTGTTCCCTCCCACAATACCCTTCCCTCCCTCCCTCAATTAATTACACTTTCCCTCCCTCCAACATGGCTTTCCATCTACCATCATCAGCTCGGCCCTCACCCCCATGTCTGACATTACCAGCACATCTGCCCTGGCCCTCTCCACCCCCACACACAAGGACAGGATCCCCTACCATCCGATCAGCCTGCGCATCCAACAGATCCTTCTCCACCATTTCCACCACCTTCTATGTGATCCCATCCCTTCCCCTCTCTGCCTTCCACAGGGACCGCTCCCTCTCTGACTCCCCTTGTCCGCTCCTCCTTCCCCACCAATCATCCCCTTGGAACCTACCCCTGTAACCAAAGGAGATGCCTCTACTTGCATCCACCCCTCCTCCCTCACCTCTATTCAGGGCCCCGAGCACTCCTTTCAAGAGAAGCAACATTTCATTTGTGAATCTGGAGGGGTTGTCTACTGCATCTGGTGCTCCCGCTGTGGTCTCTACATCGGAGAGACTGAACACAGACTGAGAGATCTCTTTGGTGAGCACCTTGGCTATGTCCGCTGCAATAGCATGGATCTCCCAGTGGCCACCCATTTCGATTCTCCATCCCATTCCCTACTGACATGACTGTCCATGGTCTCCTGTACTGCCAGACTGAGACCACCGTAAATTGAAGGAACACCTCATCTTTAACTGGACTCCCTCCAACTGGATGGCATTAATATCAACTTCTCTGGCTTTCGTTCAAAAACTACCCCCCCCCCCCCCACCCCGTCTCTCCTTTCCCTGTCTCACACAGACATGATAAATTCTACCTAGTCCCTTATCACATCCAATTAACACCTTTTGCTGGTCTGGATTCCTCTCCCATTGTTTGAATTCTGATAAATCCCGCTTCAGCCTTTTCTGATTTTTCCTTGACGAAGGGATCAGGCCCAAAACGTCGGTAAAATATCTTTGTCTCCGATAGATGCTGAATCGACCAGCCGAGTTAGTTCCTCCAGCATTTTGGTTTGTTTACTCCAATCACAGCATCTGCAGACTCATGTTTCACACAGTCCATGAGCCCTAGTCAAAGTTAGACTGGGGAGCATGAACGTGTCCCAACGTGTCACAGGTAGACAGGGTGGTCAAAAACACGCAGCACATTGGCCTTCATCAGTCAGCATATGGAGTATGGAAGTTGGGAGGTCGCCCTGCAGTTGTACAAGACATTGGTGAAGTCCCATTTGGAGTATTGTGTTCAGTTTTGGTCACCGTGTTACCGGCTGGATTGGGAGCAGAGGAGATATACAAGGATGTGGCCAGGATTCATGGGCCTGAGCTGGGGCTTTATTCTTTGGAGCGCAGGAGGATGAGAGATGATCTCAGAGAGGTGGACAACATCATGAGAGGCCTAGATCGGGTGAACGCAGAAAGTCTTTTGCCCAGAATAGGAGAATCAGTAACTAGGTTCAAGGTGAGGCAGGAGATTTGACAGGAACCTGAGGGGTAACATAGAGAGTGGTGCGTGTATGGAACGGTCTGCCAGACAGGTGGTTGAGGCAGGTACTATTGAAAGTAAAAGAAATTGTACAGTTGGATAGTTTAATATGGGCTAAATGCAGACAGGTAGGACTAGTGTGAGTGGGATGTTTTGGTCAGCATGGGCAAGTTGGGCTGAAGGGCCTGTTTCCATACTGTGTGACTGTATGACTTGGGATTGGTTCTTCACCTAAATCAAGCTCAGCAGGAATTGGAGAGGAAGAACATGGGATCGAGCAGCATCTATAGGAAAAAAAGACAATGGTCAGCGTTGAGGGTTGAAGCCTTCATCGGATGTCTCAATGATTTCCACCCAAAACATGGGCCAGTCTTTTTCCTACGTTGATGCTGCTCGTCCCACTGAGTTCCTTCAGCAGAGAGTGTTGGGCTCCAGATCCCAGCGACTTCTCACTGAATCAGTCACTGAATGCAGATCCCAGCAGCTTCTCACTGAATTAGTCATCTGAAATATCATTTAAATTCTAGCAATGATGTAAACTCTGCATAGAGCTCCTCAGCCCAGCCACTGCCTGATCCATCTTACACATCCAGTGGGGACTGGAGGACACTGAGTGCAGATGACAAGGCATCGATGTACAAGGAGGCATCCTGGTCTCACAGAGTAGACTGGGAACCACAAATTAATTCCAGCACAAATCTGTGGGAAGATCAGATCTTGGGTGAAAAACAGAGGTCTAGACCCACAAAGGCTGATAAAAATCAAGATCAATATAACCAACTGCCAGCTGGCTAGGATTAAACGGTTAACTTCGCGCGGAACCTTTGTTCGTTCAGACATGGGATTGAAAATGGTGTGGATGTCCATGTTAGACCATATCGAGATGTGGGAGACTGTGGTGGGACTTGGTGGTTGCAATTGGAAATGAGGGAACAGGAGTGTGGAACATTTCTGAGATGGCAGATGTCAAGATATTTCACAGAGGGAATCCAAAACCATATCAGACAAGCCATTGATAAACCCACTTGGCAAGACAGGAGTCCTCTGTCCAAGGAGTAGACAGAATGGGGAACCCAGCCCCACTGGAAGGCGTAGGATTGATACCGGGGTCTGGTTTGAGGGAACAATGAGATGCTGAAGGAACTCGGAAGATCAAGCATCAAGTAAAAAGATGGCAGCACTACCAGAACTGGTGTAACAGCAGACTGCCGCTGGTGTGGACCCAGGGAGGATGGGGAGCAGAGACTCAGTGCTCTCTACAGGGTTCCACCTCCCATAATCACTGCTAATGGCTCTGTGGCATTAAGTGGCCTGTTTGAGCCAATGGTGCTTTATTAAAATCCTGTGACCAAGGTGTCTGGACCATAGGTAGCGGTGCCCGTGTTTGGCAGCCGCTGTGAGGGGTTGCGAACTCTGGGTGAGCTAGTGCAAGATACCAGTAATGGGGAGAACACCCCATTGAGAAGGAGAAGCAGAGTCAAGGAGTTAAAGAAAATAATAAGGACATTTTTATGGAAAGGGGGGAAACCGAGGATAGCACTAGATAAATTAACAGAATGGTATAAACAAGGAGGCTTACAACTGCCAAACTTTAAAAATGATTATAGAGCCGCACAATTAAGATACCTATCAGATTTTTATCAAACAAGGGAAAAGCCAGATTGGACTAGATTAGAACTAAATAAAATAGGGGAGAAGATACCTGAACACATATTATATAAATGGGATGAAAAATTGGTACAACGTAGGAATTCTCCAGTATTACATCATCTCCTCAATATTTGGAAGAAGATTCATGTAGAAAGGAATAAAACAAATTACCAATTACCAAAACTAATACTGATGCAAAATCAGCTAATCCCTTTTACAATAGATAACCTTTCCTTTAGAGAATGGGAGAAAAAAGGGATCAAAAGAATAGAAAATTGCTTTTCAGGAAATAAATTACTATCCTTTGAACAAATGAAGGATAAATATAATATAACTCAAGATACAGTGTTGGCATACTACCAACTGAGATCCTACTTGAAGGACAAATTGGGAAGCAGTCTGAGGTCACCAGAGGGAAGTAATTTTGAATATGTGATTACAGATACAATGATAATCAAAAGATTTATAACAAATATGTACATTAAACTGCAAGAAAAGGAGAATGAGGAAACAAATGGTAAAACTAAACAAAAATGGGAACAAGATCTAAATATAAAGATAAAAAAGGAAACATGGGAGAAGTTATGTTCTGGAACGATGAGAAATACAATAAATACGAGGTTATGTATGATACGATATAACTGGATACACAGACTATACATCACACCTCAAAAGTTAAATAAATGGGACCCAACAGTATCAGACAGATGTTTTCGCTGTAAAAAGGAAATGGGAACAACAATTCATGCAATTTGGACATGTGAGAAAGTGAAAATATTTTGGGAAGATCTAAACCAGATATTAAATAAAATCACAAAAAGCAATATACCAAAAAACCCAGAGATCTTCCTCCTAAGTAACATAAAAAACAAAGAATTTGGACTTGATTTGGATGGTGCACAAAAAAGATTTGTTAAGATAGCCCTAGCTGTAGCAAAAAAATGTATTATGTCAGCCTGGAAATTGGAAGATAATTTGAGAATACAACAATGGTATATAGAAATGAATAAATGTATTCCATTAGAAAAAATAACATATAATTTAAGGAATAATATTACAATATTTGAACAAATATGGGAGCCATACATGAAACACAATAGAGAAAACCTACCGGGGACATCTACCACCTAAAATGACAGAAGGAGAAGGAAATGAAAAGAATTGACTCAGTGGAATTTCTTGTTTATTTTTATTGAGTGACAACATTGTTTGACGGGTTTAATGTATCTTAGATTCTGAACTTTAAATGAATGGGAGGGGAGGTAGGGAGGGTGAGATGGGAAGGGGGGGGGAGAAAACGACACTGTATATATTTGAAAAGAAAAATGTATGTATCTTGATCAATGTGGTTTATAGTGTGAAAAATAAAAAAAAATTAAAAAAAAGAGAAGGAAAAGCAGAGGAGAAGATCCTAAGAATGGGGACCACAGTGGGGGACCAGCGAGGGGCTCTGCAGCTGAAGGATACAAGGAGGCCACTAGCTGCTGGTGTCTTGAGGTCAAAGGACTCACAGCAGGCTGCAGACGACTGGCTCACAAGAACCAGATATCATAATCGGGATTTTGAGAGGGTGCTGAGGAAAAGGAAGGCTCCCGATGAGCCCTGGGCGCTGAAGACTTCTTCATCATTTCGGAGGTTTGGATCTGGGGCTCGGGGTGGCCGATGGATTGAACAGAAGTCTGTGCAGCTGCAGAGGGTGTGGGAGGCTGGAGACAAATCCACGGACACTCAGCGACTCTTTTACTTCTCTTTTTCTGCACTGTAAAGGGTTAATAATGGCTCTTTATCTGCCTTAAGGCAAATTTGTGTAATATTACATTTCTGTTTATTACATGGCAAGAAATAGTTTCTGATCTGGTTTCTATTCGTTGGAGGCAGCTGGATCCTCCACAAGGAGGGAGGCGAAGATGAGAGTTGGGAGGAGATGGAATCAGAAGTCATCATACAGCCCAACCCCCACTTCCTGCCCTCCTTGCCCATCTACACCAATCCGATTCATACAGCCCAACCCCCACTTCCTGCCCTCCTTGCCCATCTACACCAATCCGATTCATACAGCCCAACCCCCACTTCCTGCCCTCCTTGCCCATCTACACCAATTCGATTTGCCTGCATTAGGTCCATATTTTGCCCTGATAAGAGTGCCAAACCTAGTCATTGTATCTGACTGCACCACCTCCTCTGGCAGAGAGTTCTGGATATCAGTGCAATTCTATCTTATAGATGCTACATGACCTGCTGAGGTTCTCCAGCATCTTTGTGTATTGTCCAGCATCTACAGACTTTTCTGTTTATATCATGACATCACTCACTTGCTGTGATTTAAAATAAACTTTCCCCCTCCATTCCCCTTTAAACCCCCTTCCTCCCAACATGGACCCAGACCCTGTTGTTTCTAATCCCCTACCATGGCTATCTCCCCTATTTCTACTGCTCATTACTTTAAATACCTCCATCTGGTCACCCCTCAACCTCCTTCATTCCATGAAATACAACCCCAGGTGATCCAAGCTCTCCCCGTAACTGAAGCCCTCCAATCCAGGTGCCCTTCCGAGGATTCTCCTCAGCAATCTTTCCTGCACCATCACATTCATCTGATGAGGAATCCATGAGGAAACTCATCATCATTCTGTTATGCTGTGTCCCAACTCTTCTATTCTAAAGGCAAGACAGCATGCATCTTCACTCCCTGCTCCACCTGGAACCATGGGCATGAATTGCAAGGTCTCTCTATTCAGCGACATTCCTCAGTGCCCCTAGCACTTACTAAAGGTACATGCAGATGGAACTAGTTTAGATTGGGATTAGATCGGAATAGTGGTCAGCACAGAAATGATGGGCCAAAAGGGCCTGTTCCTGTGCTGTACCATTCTACCTTCTATGTAAACATGAACATTAACCTGGTCAACAATAATGGTCTGAATAAAATATGAAAATGTTACTAACAGTGTAGAAGATTTTACACCAGGTCAGCTCACTGTTTAATAAACCTTCAGGTGCTGCAGAATGAAATATAAGCAGAAACTGTTGGAAATATTCAACGGAGTAGCAATGTCCCATTACCACACTTTTCAACCCAAACCTCTAACTCTGATGTTCCTTTGAAGATGTTCTCTGACCTGCTGAGTATTTGCAGGATTTCCAATGGTGCAGCAGTTCCTGGCATACTGGAGACCCACGCTCAATCCTGATCTCAGATGCAGTGTATGGAAGACAGTCCAGCACAGGAGCAAGCCCTGTGACCCACAATGTCTGTCTGAACATGATCCCCATTTAAACCAAGTCCCTGCTACCTGCACATGATCCATACCCCCTTGTTCCCTGCATAATCATGTGCCTAACTAGTAAAACACTCGAGTTCAGATTTAGATTATGGAATAAATGGGTTTGTGGCGGAGTTTGCAGATGATGAGGTAGGTGAAGGAGCAGGTTGTGTTGCGGAACACAGAGGCTGAAGGACTTTGACATGAGGAGAATGGACAGAGAAGTGGCAAATGAAATACAATATTGGAAGGTGGGCGGACATACACTTTGGTAGGAAAAACAAACAGACAGATTATTTTTAAAATGAGGAGATTGAAAATCCCCAGATGCAAAGGGACTTGGGAGTCCTTGTGCAGGATCGTCTGAAGGTAACTTACAGCTTGAGTCGGTGGTGAAGAAGCCAAATGCGATGCTGGCGTTCATTTCAAGGGGAATTAAATCTAAGAGCAGGGATGTGATGTTAAAGGTTTATCAGGCCCTGGTGGGACCTCAAGTGGAGATGTGAGCAGTTTTGGGCTCCTATTTAAGAAAGGATGTGCTGACATTGGAGAGGGTTTAGAGGAGGTTCGCAAGGATGATTCTGGGAATGAAAGGGTTATCATACGAGGAGCATTTGACAGCTCTTGGTCTGGACTCATTGGAATTTAGGAGAAAGAGGAGGATCTCATTGAAACATTTCAAATGTTGAAAGGTGTGGATGGAGTAGATGTAGAAAGGTTGTTCCCCACGGTGGGAGAGTCTAGGCCAAGAGAGAACAACTTCAGGATTGAAGGATGTCCACTTAGAACAGAGATGTGGAGGAATTTCTTCAGCCAGAGGATGGTAAATCTATGTAATAAAGGTGGTTGTGGAGGCCAGGTCTTTGAGTATATTTAAGGCAGAAATTGATAGGTTCTTGAGTCAGGGCATCAAAGGATATAGGGGCTGAGTGGGATAGGGGCTGAATGAATGGCAGGGAAGACTCAATAGGCTGAATGACCTATTTCTGCTCCCTATGTCTTATGGTTTGGATCTACCTGCTCTCCTTGAGCCCACGTGGGTTTCCTTCCTCATCCCATAGTAGATTAATTGGCTGCTGTGAACTCCTCTGAGTGTGTCAGTGGAGACAGGGAGAATTTTAAAAGTGGAATTCATTTAGGTTAAGTGTAAGGGGCTCCACGACTATGGTTTTACTTGGGTATTTATCATCTGTGTACAGACAGACTGAGTCTCTTACATTACAACAGAGACTTCACTGCAAACTGCTTGCCTAACTCCAAAGTGCTTTAAGAGGGCCTATGGATGTGGAAAAATATGCTGTCCATTTTTCTTGTTTAAAATCCATTGAATTTAATAGAGGGGTACAATAGGAGTGGTTGAGTTTTTGTCATGTACATGGCAGTTCCACATTAAACAGAAGCAGAAACGCATGCATCTCAAGGAAACGGATCATTTCCTGGGAATTCTGGCTGATTCGAGCTTTACAATCCTGACCTGGATGCTGAACTGTGAAAAGAAGCAAAGAACGCATCTTAGAACATGGAGATAATCCAGAGCCTCATCGTCCACCCTCCTCCCATCCAAGCTACCAATCTTGGCATAGACCCCAGAGTCCAGAAACAAGCCCAGCGTGTCCATGCTGAACAACATGCCCCCTCCTGCTTTAGTTCAAACCTGTCCAATCCCCTACCATCTATGGAGTTATCCAAGTGTTCCTTAGAAGCTAAAGTACCAGCCTCCACCACTTTGTCTGACAGATCATTCCATCTATCCACTACCCTCTGAGTGAAGATCTGTCTCCTCACACCCCTTCTATATTCCCCCCCCTCCCACCTTATAGTTATTCTGTTTTATCTTAGATTCTCCTACTCTGGGAAACGGTCTGTCACTATTCACCATATCCATGCCCCTTATGATTTTATAGACCTCGGTAAGATCCACTCTCAACCTCCAGCGCTCTGAGGCCTAGTTTTCCCAGTCTCTCTCGATAACTCAAAATTCTGACCACAACTTCATAAACCTGTTTATACCCTTTCCAAATTTATAATATCCTTCCTTGTGTCTTGGTGTGAGCTTGCAGGCGCCTCAGATTGAAGAGACTGCCATCCGTGCGGTACCGGATGTAAACAGCGTCTTCACTGTTGAGGTCTTTCATGGCTTGGTTCAGCATCATGCTGAAGAAGATTGAAAAGAGGGTTGGTGCGAGAACACAGCCTTGCTTTACGCCATTGTTAATGGAGAAGGGTTCAGAGAGCTCATTGCTGTATCTGACCCGACCTTGTTGGTTTTCGTGCAGTTGGATAATCATGTTGAGGAACTTTGGGGGACATCCGATGCGCTCTAGTATTTGCCAAAGCCCTTTCCTGCTCACGGTGTCGAAGGCTTTGGTGAGGTCAACAAAGGTGACGTAGAGTCCTTTGTCCGTGAACTACTCTTTGCAGACGATGCCGCTTTAGTTGCCCATTCAGAGCCAGCTCTTCAGCGCTTGATGTCCTGCTTTGCGGAAACTGCCAAAATGTTTGGCCTGGAAGTCAGCCTGAAGAAAACTGTGGTCCTCCATCAGCCAGCTCCCCACCATGACTACCAGCCCCCCCACATCTCCATCGGGCACACAAAACTCAAAACGGTCAACCAGTTTACCTACCTCGGCTGCACCATTTCATCAGATGCAAGGATCGACAATGAGATAGACAACAGACTCGCCAAGGCAAATAGCGCCTTTGGAAGACTACACAAAAGAGTCTGGAAAAACAACCAACTGAAAAACCTCACAAAGATAAGCGTATACAGAGCCGTTGTCATACCCACACTCCTGTTCGGCTCCGAATCATGGGTCCTCTACCGGCATCACCTACGGCTCCTAGAACGCTTCCACCAGCGTTGTCTCCGCTCCATCCTCAACATCCATTGGAGCGCTTTCATCCCTAACGTCGAAGTACTCGAGATGGCAGAGGTCGACAGCATCGAGTCCACGCTGCTGAAGATCCAGCTGCGCTGGGTGGGTCACGTCTCCAGAATGGAGGACCATCGCCTTCCCAAGATCGTGTTATATGGTGAGCTCTCCACTGGCCACCGTGACAGAGGTGCACCAAAGAAAAGGTACAAGGACTGCCTAAAGAAATCTCTTGGTGCCTGCCACATTGACCACCGCCAGTGGGCTGATAACGCCTCAAACCGTGCATCTTGGCGCCTCACAGTTTGGCGGGCAGCAACCTCCTTTGAAGAAGACCGCAGAGCCCACCTCACTGACAAAAGGCAAAGGAGGAAAAACCCAACACCCAACCCCAACCAACCAATTTTCCCCTGCAGCCGCTGCAACCGTGTCTGCCTGTCCCGCATCGGACTTGTCAGCCACAAACGAGCCTGCAGCTGACATGGACTTTTACCCCCTCCATAAATCTTCGTCCGCGAAGCCAAGCCAAAGAAAGAAATATCCTTCCTATATCAAGGTGATCAAAACTACACATAATGTTCCAATGTGTGGTACAACTTTAACATGACGACCAAACACTTGTATTCAATGCCCTGACCAATGGAGGCAGGTATTCTGGTTTGGTGCTGTTCTACAGGCAGAGTCCAAGCTGTACAGCCTAGACACAGGCCTTTCATGTCAGCATTCATGCCCAGCTACACTAATTACTGTCTCAATTATGTCACATCTTTTTCTGCTGTGCCTGCTCATCTGTCCAAGTGTCTGTCCTAATCTATCTCATTCCAAAACCTTCTCCTCTGGCAAGTTCCAGACCACTCTCTGTAAAGGAAAACTTGCTTGTCTGATCCCCTTTCAAACTCCCTTCTCTTACCTTAAGCCAATGCCCGCTTGTATTTGATAATCCTACAGGAGGAAGACTCATCTACCCTATTGAAGCCTCATAATTGTCCAAACTGCCAGGTCACCCGGTCTCCTTTGTTTCAGGAAAACCAAACCCAACCACCATTCCGGTCTCTCTCCATGAATAGTCTTCCAGTTCAGGTCACATCCTGGTGAATTTCCTCTGATAACTCCCTCCCCAAATGTCAAATGCCATTGTCTATACTGGGAACTGGAACTTACCCTGGGGTTGATGGGATTGATAAGACATGCTTGGGACAATGGAGAACACCATCCATTTGTGCAGATTTGGTCTCCCGATCTGAGGAAGGACATTCTTGGTATTTGTTGATGCAGTGAAGATACACCAGACTGATCCCTGGGATGGCAGGACTGACAGATGGAGAAAGATTGGATAGATAAGGGTTACACTCATTTGGGGTTGAGAAGAATGAGAGGGGATCTCATTGAGACATAAAATTATGACAGGACCAGACAGATTGGATGCATGATCCAGATGTTGGGGATATCCAGAACAAGGGGTCACAAGTCACAGTCTAAAGAGAAGGGGGGGGGGGAGTCATTGAGAACTGAGGTGAGGAGAAACTTCACTCAGAGAGTTGTGAATTGTGGAACTCCCTACCACAGAATGTTGTTGAGGTCAGTTCATTGGATACATTCAGAGGGAGATGGATGTGACCTTTAAGGTTTAAGGGCTCTAGGGGGTGTAGATAAAACAGGAATAGGAGACTGGGGTCACATGATCAGCCATGATGGTGTTGAATAGTGGGTGCAGACTCAAAGAGCTGAATGGCCCTGTGAACTCATGATTCAGCCCCTCTGAACACTATTCTTGGAGTCTCTCCAATTTCCCTTCATTTCTCACCAACAATTCCAGGCTGGAATGACCATCTGTTGTGGAGAGGGTTCTATACATCCACTGTATGTGTGTGAACAACTGCCTCTAACCAGGGAGGCTGACAGGCTGCTGGCCAACATCGGCGGAAGCCCCGTAAACCACAGGAGCAAAGATCATACCCATGCCCAACATTCCCTGGATCTTGTCAGTGTCTGATCTTTGGTAAGTAGCTGCGGCCAATCCGATCTATTGGAAAATTGAGCTGTCTCCTCTGAGCCTTTGGAATCTTCCTGTCATAGAAAAAGATCAAAGCACAGAGCAGTATCACAGTAAACAGAGGAACAAAGATCACACCCAGGTCCCAATATCTGATCCATCACTTCCAATCCCCTCCTCTCCCATCCCACAATCACCCTAGACCAGGAGCACTCCCTGGGGTCATTCCCAGGGCAGACACCTTGGGGCAGAGGTCACACCATGGAGTCACACTCAGAACAGAGTGGGTTCATACACAGGACAGAGACCACACGCTACACCAGGGTCACTCTCTGTGTCACACTCTGGACATTCATCCTTGTACTCTCTGACAGAAAGCATGACATCTTTTGCAAGGCAGACTATCACTTTGTGATAGTCTACCCTGTTGATCAGCCAGTGCCCTCTGGAAATGTTCCCAGATCTCATGACATCTTTCAGGACGGAAGTCTTCTGGACTCTCCTGCTCCCCCAGTGAATACACTTCTCTGAGATCCTGGCTGTGTCACCACTGGTTCTCCAGACCTTAGTGTGAACACCATATTTGTTGTTGATAAAAACTAAATTGAGAGTTTGAGGAGATTCAGTTCAGGAGTCAAGAGGTCATGTTGTAACTGGCTCAGGCCTGAAACATCGGTTCTGTATCTTTACCTTTGCTACATAAAGGACCCGGTTTGACCTGCTGAGCTTCTCCAGCATTTTCTGTTTTTACTTCAACCACAGTGTCTGCAGAATTTGGTGATTTACTTGTAACTCTACAAATCACCTAGAGTATTGTGTTCTGTTCTGCTCTCCTCATGTGGATGTGGAAGCTGTGGAGAGGGTGCAGAGGAGATATACCAGGATGTTGCCTGGATTGGAAAACATGAGGCAAGGTTAGCAGAGCTGGGCCTTTTCTATTTGCAGTGAAGAAGGATGAGAGGTGACCTGATAGAGGTCTACAAGATGATGAGAGGCAGACAGCACCTTTTCCCCAGGGCAGGGAAGCAAACACCCAGAGGACACGTGTACAAAGTGAAGGGAAGGGAAGTTTAAAGGAGGCATCAAAGTTTTTTTTAAAAAACACAGAGAGTTGTGGGGGCCTGGAATGCCTTGCTGGAGATGATGGTGGAGGCTGGAACATTAGGACATTTAGAGAATCTTATAGACAGATACATGGATGAAAGATAAAAAGGTCATGAGGAAGGGCTTAGGTTTTTTGGTAGGAATATAGGTCAGCACAACATCGAGGGATGAAGGGACTGTGCTATGCTGTAGTGTTCTATGTTCTAAATCTCCATTTGGTGGAGAACAAGTCCAGTTTGCCCAATTTTTTGAAATTCTTCAAACCCATTGCACCCTACCTCCCGTCCCCTTGCAATGTTCTATATTGTTTCATAGTTCCATTCATCTGTGTGAAGAAGGCACCTTTTAAATTCCACCCTCTCCTCACAAAATCAATGCCTTCAAGATTTAGACTGCTCTGCCCTGGAAAATTCATGACTGTTTCAGATGCCCCTCTTCATTTTATAAAGCTCTCCCTTCCGCGTCCTAAGGGGAGGAGATCCCTGCCCATCCAGTGCCTCCCTGTCACTTAAGCCTGCCAGTCCTGGAAACATCCACGTGAACCTTCACTTAAGTGACAGGGAGGCACTGGATGGGCAGGGATCTCCTCCCCTTAGAACGCCGAAGGGAGAGCTTTATAAAATGAAGAGGGGCATCTGAAACAGTCATGAATTTTCCAGGGCAGAGCAGTATCGTGTGCTCCGGATGGTCTCGCTTGTAGCACCTGCTCTCAATGCTCTGACTAACGAAGGCAGGAGTGGAAACTTCTATTCATTTGTAAAGGTAGCCACAGCATCTCAGTTCTTGTCCCAAGAACCAATTGCTCTTCGGTGTGCGTGAGCCCAGGGTCGTTCTGCTGCATTGCAGAGCGTCAACCTCTCACTTGAACGGGGCGGAGAGGGAAGGTGATGACTCACCGCGGTTTGGGCTGGAAACCCCTGGGTTTAGGCAAGCGCCTGTTGAAACCAGGAGCCGACCGAATGCTGCTCCTCTTCCTTCTCTGCTCTCCAGCATCGAGGCCGGCGAGGTGGTTGTGCTGGAGGCGGCCCGACGTATCCAAGCCTGTCCCTCCCACGGACGCTGCTGTTTGAACGGCCTTGGGCCACGGAAACAGGTCTGAGGACTGAAAAGGGTTAACATCTTGAAGGTCAAAAAGTCTGTCAAAGTGTGGAGCAGCGGCAATGTCTCATCCTAGTGGCTGCGGCTGTTTGTCGCTGCCTCTCCACTACATTAGAGTTACGCAGCACTGAGACCGGCCCTTCAGCCCATCTTGTCATTACCGATCAAGTTGTCGACCCGAGCTCGTCCTATTTGCCTGCATTCGGCCTATACCCCTGTCTAAAATATTCCTGTCCATGTACCTGTCGGAATGTGAACAAAGTTGTTTTTGATGTTCAATACACTCTGCTCTCCATTCCAGGATTTCCGATTTTTAGCGCTCCTGTCTTTCAATCACACACTATTTCTCATCTTGCTCTCTCTCAGTGTACATACACACAGTATGTACACACACTAATTAGACATACAATATATAGAGGCGTGTTTCGCAACTTAAAATGCCCAGACCCCCACTCGCCCAGACCCCCACCCATACCCTGTACCTCTGTGTCCGGTGTTGTACCATCTCCCCACTGCATGGAGACGAGCAGAGCCAGCAGGTGAAGGAGGGTTAGCCGGGACCCGAGCATCTGGGGAGAGAGAGATGAGTTTGTCATCGCGGTGAGCTGTCCCGCTCCAATCGCCAGGCCGGTGCGGTCTAATTCATCGTCACCTTCCACAAGGGGAGCGGCTGTTTCAACCCGCTCCTTCCCCCGAGCCGCAGATTCGCGAGGGTGAACGGTACGAAGGCGCAGATGGGTTAGGGGAAACGAACAGTCAAGTAAGAAAACCATCAGCCGGGAGTTACTGCAGTAAAGACCGCGGCGGGGACACATTTATCAGCCCGGTCTCTCACAACTAAAACAAGGACATCGGTGAATTGCCGGAGAGAAATGCACATGCTACAACCTGGAGCCGTCAGCGTCCGGGGTGGCGGGGATTCCGGGGCGCAGGGAGGTGTCGGGGGGAGAGGGGCGGTCGGGAGCTGGGTACAGGGGGCACCCGGGGGTTGAGGTTTCCCGTCGAGGGGCGTCCTGCGGTAGAGGGTCCGTTTGGATCCGAGTTGGGAACCCCTCCCCCTTCTGGGAGAGAGTGTGGTGTCGCCGCTCTCACCTTCTCCTTGGCCGGCTGCGCCACCCCGTTTCCCTCCCTCTGTCCGCCCACACTGGCTGCGGTTGTATTTATACTCCGCTCGTGGCTCGGACCCGGGGGCGGCGGCCCTTTGTGCCTCTCCGGCCCGCCCCTCGGTGTCTCACTGCCGCCCCCTCGGGCACTCCCCCACGGCCTCTTCCACCTCCGTCGCCAGGCCAGACCCCCCGTTTGTTTCCAGCTGACGGTTTCAGTGGGAGAGGAAGGAGCGAATCCCGAAGTCATTTGGTCCATCAATTCCCAGCATCAATCACTTGCTGATGTTCCCTAATTGCCCCCACCCGAGCTGCACTGTCCCCTCACCCAGCTCCACCCCAGCGCCGGAGCTCGTTGCTGACTCCGCCAGGTTCCGCCATCCAGAGTCAATTCCACCGGCACTCGCCATCCCGGCGCAGCCCTCAGCGGAGAGAGGGCCACCTTCTCGTCCTGGCAGGACCTTCATCAGGCTTTGTCCATACTTACCATCCTCTCCCCTCCACTCCCACCTCCAACTCCTACCCGCTTCCAACTCCACCTGCCTCACCTATCTCCAACTCCACCTGTCTCACCTATCTCCAACTCCACCTGTCTGACCTACCTCCAACTCCACCTATCTCCAACTCCACCTGTCCGACCTGCTTCCAACTCCACCTGTCTCACCTATCTCCAACTCCACCAGTCTCATCTATCTCCATCTCCATCTGCCTGATCTGCCTCCAACTCCACCTGTCTCACCTATCTGCAACTCCACCAGTCTCACCTATCTCCATCTCTATCTGCCTGACCAGCCTCCAACTCCACCTGTCTCACCTATCTCCAACTCCACCTATCTGATCCACCTCCAACTCCACCTGTCTCACCTATCTCCAACTCCACCAGCCTGACCCACCTCCAACTCCACCTGTCTCACCTATCTCCAACTCCACCTGTCTGACCTGCCTCCAACTCCACCTGTCTCACCTATCTCCAACTCCACCAGCCTGACCCACCTCCAACTCCACCTGTCTCACCTATCTCCAACTCCACCTGTCCGACCTGCTTCCAACTCCACTTGTCTCACCTATCTCCAACTCCACCATGTCTGACCTGCCTCCAACTCCACCTGTCTCACCTATCTCCATCTCCATCTGCCTGACCTGCCTCCAACTCCACCTGTCTCCCCTATCTCCAACTCCACCTGCCTCACCTATCTCCAACTCCACCTGCCTCACCTATCTCCAACTCCACCTGTCTGACCTGCTTCCAACTCCACCCGCTGACCTGCCTCCAACTCCACCTGTCTCACCTATCTCCAACTCCACCTGTCCAACCTGCTTCCAACTCCACCATGTCTGACCTGCCTCCAACTCCACCAGCCTGACCCACCTCCAACTCCACCTGTCTCATCTATCTCCAACTCCACCTGTCTGAACTGCCTCCAACTCCTCCTGCTGGATCCACCTCCATCTCCACCTGCCTGACCCACCTCCAATTCCACCTGTCTCACCTATTCTCCAACTCCACCTGCCTGACCTTTCTCTACCTGACCTCCTTTTCCTTGCCCTTGTTTCTCCTGCTTTTCTCTGAAAAACTGCCATACAACTTCCCCTCCTGCCCTTCTGTCAGCCATCCTTCACCATATAACCACTTACAGCACAGAACAGGCCAGTTCAGCCCTACTAGTCCATGCCGTTGCAAATCCCCACCCTCCTAGTCCCACTGACCAGCACCCAGTCCATACCCCTCTAGTCCCCTCCTATCCATGTAACGATCCAGTCTTTCCTTAAATGTAACCAATGATTCCGCCTCGACCACGTCTGCCGGAAGCACATTCCACATCCCCACCACCTGCGTAAAGAAATTTCCCCTCATGTTCCCCTTATAATTTTCCCCCTTCAATCTTAAACCATGTCCTCTAGTTTGAATCTCCCCCACTCTTAATTGAAAAAGCCTATCCACATTTACTCTGTCTGTCCCTTTTAAAATCTTAAACACCTCTATCAAGTCCCCTCTCAATCTTCGACGCTCCAGAGAAAAAAGCCCTAGTCTGCACAACCTTTCCCTGTAACTCAGACCCTGAAATCCTGTCAACATTCTCGTGAACCTTCTCTGCACTCTCTCTATTTTGTTTATATCTTTCCTATAATTTGGTGACCAAAACTGTACACAGTACTCCAAATTTGGCCTCACCAATGCCTTGTACAATTTCATCATAACCTCCCTACTCTTGAATTCAATACTCCGATTTATGAAGGCCAACATTCCAAATGCCTTCTTCACCACACCATCTACCTGAGTATCAGCCTTGAGGGTACTCCCCACTTCACCAGTGCCTGACTCACCCCTCTCATCTCAATGCTCACTCTTGATGAAGAGTTCTGTCCTGAATGACCACAATTCCTTTTTCTCCAATTGAAGCTACTCCACCTGCTGAATTCCTCCAGCTGATTGCATGTTAGAACATAGATAGAACGTAGTACATTACAGCACAGTGTAGGCCTTTTGGTTCTTGACGTTGTGCCATCCCATCCCAAAAATATTATTAAACCCTCTGACCTATTAACCCTCTATTTTTCTTTCATCCATGTGCCTGTCTAAGATTCTCTTAAATACCCATAATGTTCCAGCCTCCGCCACCACCCTGGGAAGGCATTCCAGGCACCCACAACTTTCTGTGTAAAAATGTACCCCTGATGTCTCCCCTAAACTTCCTCCCACCTTTGTAAAAGGTTCCATTATTGTCAAATAATACATTTAAAATGTAACATACATGAAATTCTTTAACTTTTGTCTACCATAAGGTAAACAGTCGCCATTTTGTCTCGCACACCTCACAAAAACCTACAGCACCTGGTGTTCCTAAGGAGTCTCCCCTCAAATTACTGAGCAGGCCTGAGCCTGTTTATCTTACAAGCTCAGACGATCCCAAGCTTATTCAGGCTATTAGGTGATGTAGATTAGAGACGTCCTCTGGTGTTTGCTATTCTTGCCTTGGGAAAAAGACGCTGGCTGTCCATCTTATCTATTCCTCTCATAATTTTGTAGTCCTCTATTAAGTCTCCTCTCACTCTTATGCGGTCCAAAGAGAAAAGTCCCAGCTCTTCTAACCTTGCCTTATGAGACACATTCTCCAATCCAGGCAACATCCTGGTGAATCTCCTCTTCACTCTCTCCATAGCTTCCACATCCTTCCTATAATGAGGTGACCAGAACTGAATACAATACTCCAAGTGTGGTCTCACCAGAGATTTGTAGAGTTGCAACATTATCTCTCTACTCCTGAACTCAATCACCCTATTAATGAAGCCCAGCATCCTATAGGCCTTTTTAACTATCCTATTATCCCACCCGGTGGCCTTGGGAGATGTATAGATTTGGATCCTAAGGTCCCCCTGTTCTTCCACACTGTTAAGTATCCAACCATTAATCTTGCAATCAGCCTTCTGGTTTGTCCTTCCAAAATGAATCACCTCACACATATTGCAGCTTCAGCAGTCTCCTGTGTTCTTGTTGAATTTCCTAAGCCTCCTATATGTGCAGTCACACCTCTTCAGAGAACCCAGCAACTGTCAATGCTGGAATTCAATGAACAAGACAGAGACTGGAGGGACTCAATGGGCCAGGTGGCATCCACAGGTGGAAACATTTTCGTTCAGGACTCTTTGTGGAGATTTTGGTGGGAAGCACAAAAGGATGGGGTGGGGTTGTTGTCCAAGATGTAACAGGATGTTAGACAAATGAAGATGGATGAGGTGGATCAACACCAGGAGATGAAACCATGGGTAGTGTGGTTGGGGGAAAAAAAGGACAGCGGGGAATGGTGTGACTAGATGGAGGTGGAAAATCCAATGATCATGTCATTGGGTTTCTCGCTACTCAAGCCAAACATGTGTTGTTCTCAGATAGTGGGGAGATTAGTGATAATTTACTCTGTCTATCCCTTTAACAGAAGTTACAGGATGTAGGAGACAGCAGCACTGGAGGCGGTGGAGAGAGCTATGGGCATCTATAGTGTCTCTATTGGTTCTCTTTATTGTCTTGATAGTGGCATTGGATGGGTGGGACCTCTGTATGTCTTTACAGGCAATAAAATGAAAACACATTTTTGGTATATTGTGAACATTAAAGAGATCTAAAATTTCACTGTGTGAAATCAGTGGAAGGGCAGAGTTGACCACTAAGTTTCTGTCTTATTTATACGCAGTGCTATTTACTGTCATGGGAGTTAGGGCATGTTTCACTTCACCACCCTCTCCTAGCTCCCAACCCGTTTAACTTTCCACTATGCACTTAGCTCACTTTCCATCTACCATTCCTTTGGCTAATTTCCCAGTGGATCTTGACCCTTTTGTAAGCATAGAGAACCTTCTTTATTCTCCACGGTACCACTAAGTTTGCAAACTTACTAATCCTGCTTATTAATACATATCAACAACATATGTCACCAAGCATCAGCCCCTGGAGCACATCCACCTCTACCACCCTCTAATGCCCCCCAGGTCTTCCCTGAAGGGTCTCACTAGGTAAAGGGGACAAAAATTCCAACCTCCACACCACACCTAAAGCATATTTCTGAAATTTCAGGCTTTGTGCAATTTTTGTGGTGTGAGGTACAACCTGGATCTGGCGTTGACGACCCAGTCATAGTGTCCAGACACAGGTCTTTAAAGACAGACCTTCCCTGCAGCCATCAGAATCATGAATGAACCCTACAGCAGTGCTCTCACGCTGCCCTTGCTTGGTGCTAACTGATCTTTTTCATTATAATCCCACCCTCTGAAAGTAGTAATAAAACAGGAAAGTCTGCAGACACCATGACTGAAGTAAAAACACCATGTTGGAGAAACTCAGCAGGTCAAACAGTGTCCTTTATATAGCAAAGATAAAGATACAGAACCAATGTTTCGGCTTGAGCCCTTACTCAAGGTATGACAAAATGTGGGCAGGCGTCTGACCAGATTACCTTTGCTTACTGGGTACCTTTATGATTGCTAAATAAAAGACACTGTTTGACCTGTTGAGTCCTCCAGCATTGTGTTTTTACCTCAATCGCGGTGTCTGCAGACTTGTGTGTTTACATCTTTCTTGTCTCTACAGCTGGTTACTGATCTATTGAGTGTTTCCAGCATTTTCTGTTGGATTCAGATTGGCATCACCTGGATTTCTTCTTTCGAGTTTCACATCCAGTGAAGCATTTTTCATGTGTTTGCCATGGTTGGAACATTGGAAACAGGCTCCCAAATGGAGAACAGTGGGCTCCTGCAAACACCAATGTGACCTTCAATATTACCTGTGTTGGCCATGTTTTAGATTGTGATCCTTTAGTGACAGAGTTACTTGCACCTCAATGAGGAAACATTGGTCAGGTCACAAAGTGCCTGAAGATCTTTAACACCTCCTGAGAAAGCTTGTGCTTTGGTTCTGAGTCTTGCCTGAAGAATGCTCTGCAGAGAATTTCGTGCTCTGCAGCAAGAGTGTCGTCCGCTCTCCACTGTTTCTGTGCACTTGTATGTGGTCTCTTTAACTAACGTGATGAGGATCAGATGGCCCAGCAACACATGCTTACACTCCGAGACCAGTCAGCCAGAGAGAGAGCTGGTAGATTCATATCCCAACCCAACACCTCCCAGCCAGAGAGAGAGCTGGTAGATTCATATCCCAACCTGTCCCAGCACCTCCTGGAGAAGCCAAGAAAAGAGCTTGGGCCAACAACAAGAGAAGAGGAGAACAGTCGGCGCATTGGCTGTGACAGAGAGCACTGTGCACCACATGGTGGAGTGTTGAACTTGGAGAGCGGTGTAACATTTGATGTTATGACTGGATGGAGAACTTGGGCTAATCAGAGGGGATGGGAGGTCACTTGTGTACATTGGAAGTGATCATTGAGAGAAAGCCACGAGGAGGCTTCAACAAACCCAACCTTCAAACACACCTCTCAGCTCCCTCCTGCTGCTGTGTTTCCTTTCTACTCAGTTAAACAGACCATTTCTTTTCTTACACCCATCTTGATGTCTGTAATTCAAAGGTCAGAGAGAATGAAGAACCATGAAAACAAAACCAAAGGACTTCCCACACATTCCCTCTGCTTCTCGAGGCACCGGGAAAACTTCCAAACTTCTCCATCATCTCAGATTGTGCAATGCAGCAGAGAGGAGCTCAACAGGACAAAGAGAAAATAATTCACTCTAGAGAAGGAAGGAAGGGCTGCTGGTGACTTGCGGTCGAAGGACTCCCACTGGGCTGTGGACTGTTGGAAACTGGCTTGAGCTGACTGAAGGGGTACCAGGTAACACAACCAGGATGCGAGGGGGTGCCGAGGGAGGAAAGGTCTCCCAAAGAGCCTTGGGTACTGAAGGATTCCTCATCGTGATGGAGGCTTGGATCTGGAGCTCGATGGATCAGCTGTCAAGGCTGCGGGGGCGCTGGAGGCGAATCCACGGACACTCAGGGACTCTGAAGGGACTCTCTCTCGCTTCTCCTTCTCCGACTGTAAGGGGCGCCAAGCAATATTAATGGCAAATATTTGTCTGCCTTTCGGTAGACTCAATGTGATTACATGTAATATTACATCTGTTTTATTACATGACAGAATCCGCAAGCATCGAATCCACGCTGCTGAAGACCCAACTGCGCTGTGTGGGTCATGTCTCCAGAATGGAGGACCATCGCCTTCCCAAGATCGTGTTATATGGCGAGCTCTCCACTGGCCACCGAGACAGAGGTGCACCAAAGAAGAAGTACAAAGACTGCTTAAAGAAATCTCTTGGTGCCTGGCACATTGACTACCGCCAGTGGGCTGATCTCACCTCCAACCGTGCATCTTGGCGCCTCACAGTTCGGCGGACAGCAACCTCCTTTGAAGAAGACCGCAGAGCCCACCTCACTGTCAAAAGACAAAGGAGGAAAAACCCAACACCCAACCCCAACCCACCAATTTTCCCTTGCAACCGCTGCAACCGTGTCTGCCTGTCCCGCATCGGACTTGTCAGTCACCAACGAGCCTGCAGCAGGCGTGGACATACCCTTCCATAAATCTTCGTCTGCGAAGCCAAGCCAAAGAAGATTACATGACAGTAAAAGAACCTTGTTGGTAAAACAACCACACACACCTTGGGCTCAGACGAGCTCAATGTATTTTGCTTGAATGGAGAGTCTTCATAAGTGGATTCCAGGGCCAGCCGTGCCTCCACCCATTGGGCTGATGATTGCACACCCAGTTCCTGAACACAGACGGGAGATGGAGACGAAGGGGACATGGGAAGTGTTGTGGTGAAAGGTCTTTGACCTGAAACTTTAGTGCTTTTTGGACTGCAATGCTGGAAAAAATTAACATAATTCTTGCCCGTGTGGTCACCTTTTTAGATTGCAAGTACCTGAGTGCAAGATTCTCGGTGGTTGGACGTGCAGTCGAGTGGATGAGCGTCAACGAATTTTTCCAGTATGATTTACATCACAAGCTTCCTCCAAAAAGTTGCAGGGGTCCTGCAGGATAAGTAGTGGGGCAGGAATTGACTCAGAATTCCTGCACGTTCCTTTTTAGGCTACCCGTGTAACAGCAACATTCCTGATTGCGCCGTTATATGCCGACAGTCTAAAAGTCATAATTGACAGACTTCTTTCTCACAGACGCTGCCTGACCTGCTGAGTGTTTCCAACAACTGCTGCTTTTTTCTCGAACTAAGACATCTGCAGCTCTTGCTTCCACGTGAAAGGTTGATTCCTGGAATAAAGGAAGAATTAGTAGGAAAGCCTTGCTCTCTTGCTATTGAAGCCTAATCACTGGGATGGCAGGGCTAATGAATACCTGGAAGTACAGAGAGCTGGTAGATTCATATCCCAACCTGCCCCAGCACCTCTCAGCCAGAGAGAGAGAGCTGGTAGATTCATATCCCAACCTGGCCCGGCACCTCCCAGCCAGAGAGAGAGAGCTGGTAAATTCATATCCCAACCTGCCCCAGCACCTCCCAGCCAGAGAGAGAGAGCTGGTAGATTCATATCCCAACCTGCCCCAGCACCTCTCAGCCAGAGAGAGAGCTGGTAGATTCATATCCCAACCTGGCCCAGCACCTCCCAACCAGAGAGAGAGAGCTGGTAGATTCATATCCCAACCTGCCCCAGCAGCTCCCAGCCAGAGAGAGAGCTGGTAGATTCATATCCCAACCTGCCCCGGCACCTCCCAGCCAGAGAGAGACCACCAAGACCAAGACAGACCAGGTTATACTCAGGTGATTTAGAAGAATGAGAGGACGGCACAGTAAATGTAGCAGTTAACACAACACTATTACAGCACCAGTGATCAGGACTTGGGTTTGAATCCCATGCTGTCTGTAAGGTGTTTGTACGTTCCCTCCGTCTGCATGGGTTTTCCCTGGGGGCTCCGGTTTTCTCCCACCGTTCAAAATGTACCAAGGGTGTAGGTTAATTGGATGTAATTGGGCGGCATGGACTTGTGGGCCAGAATGGCCTGTTTCTGTGTTGTTTGCCTAAAAAAAGTCTCATTGTGACAAATAAAGCCTTGACAGGACTCGACAGGTTAGAATGTTCCTGTTGTAGGGGAAGCCTCACAACAAGGGGTCGCAGTCTAAATGTAAGGGAGAAATCATTTAGGATTGAGATGAGGAGAACATTACTCTGCGAATTCTGAATTTGTGAAACTCTCTACCAAAGGTTTATTAGATGTAAGAAGTTGCCCGCCAGTCCTGATAACATTCACATGAATCTTTTCTGCACCTTTTCTAGCTTGATTACATCCCTCTTACTGCTGGACATCAGCAATAAGCACAGTGCTCCGTGTGGTCTCACCACCGTACTGAACCGTTGTAACATCTCCCTGAACATACACTTAAAGTAAAACACAAATGTCTGTTGACACTTTAATATCTAACACCCTGATCAACGAAGGTGAGCATGTCTTCACCAATCTGGAACGAAAGGGGCATTTAAGCAATTTAAGGCCCATGGATGAAAGAAAGTAGAGGATTATGAGGTAGGGAGGGTTTTGTTTTTTTAAGTATATCCCTGTGTAGGTCAGCACAAAATCATGGGCTGAAAGGTCTGTACTGTGTGTGCTGCAATGTTCTAATCTGTCTACTGATGTTACTTTCATGGAACTAGGTACCTGTACAAGGTCTCTCTTTCCTACCACTCTCTCCAGTTTACTGTGTATGAGCTCCTTGATTTCACCTACCAAATTGCAACATCTTGCAGAGGTCCGAGTTGAATTCTATCTACCATTCCTTGGTGTGCACTGACCTATGAAGGCAAGCAGGCCATTAGACTTCTTCACCACCTTCTTCACCTCAGAGAGTGGTGAACCTCTGGAATTTGTTAACACTGATGACTGTGGAGGCCAGGTCATTGGGTATATTTTAAGACAGAGATCGATAAGTATCTGAATAGCCAGGTTATAAAGGTTATGGGGAGAAGGCAGGGGAGTGGGACTGAGTGGGAGAATGGATCAGTTGATGATGGAATGGCAGAAAGGACTCGATGGGCTGAATGGCCTACTTCTGCTCCTATACCTTATGATCTTTTCAGCAGTGTTGCAAATTTTGATTATCTACATTCCTTAGAACTATCCAGTTTACTGTATATGTCCTACTTCATTTTGACTTCCCAAAATATCCCACCTTACATGTGTGGAATTCACTTCCATCTCCCATTGAACTGCCCATCTTTCCAACTGATCTCGATCTTGCTAAAGACACACAAGAGAAGGGCTCTGACCCAAAACATACACCATTATTTTTCTCCTACTGGTGCTGCTCGACCTACTGTTCCTTCAGAAGATTGTTTTTTTATATCCTGCTGTAGCTTTCAATTTCTGTAGCATCCACAAGCTCAATGATCAAGCATCTCAATGAGTTTCTTGTCATGTAAAAAATACAATAAAATACATATGCAGTAAAGTTCCTATTGCTGCAAACCTCAACTCCAACAGTGCACCTTAAATTAACCTACAGAAAGTGATCATCCTATGAAAGATAGCGAGATAATAAATATTCAGTTATAGTTAATGCAATAGAAAAGGTGATGTTTCAATAGTATTTGTGGTCACAGAGTAGTTTATGATTGGTGTGGGAAGGGAAAGTTCAAGAGCTGTTGGAAGAAAACTGTTCTTGAACCCAGGGGTGCTGGTCTTCAGGCTTCTGTACCTTCTGCCTGAAACTAGCATTGAGAAGAGGCTGTGACCAGGGTCACGGACGTCCTTGATGCTGGCTGCCTTCTTGTGAAAGTGCCTCACAGAGATGTCTTTGATGGATGGGAGGTCAGAGCCTGTCATGGACTTGGCCATGTTTGCTATGTTCTACAGCCTTCTCAGTTCCTGGGCACTTGAATTTCCAAACCAGATCATGATGCAAACATTCAGTATTCTTTCCACAAGGTTGATAAGAATATTCGAAGGTAAGTCAAATCTTGGAAAGTCGAAGCATTGGTGCATCTCAGCCACAATGTGCTGGCTCCAGGAGAGATCCTTCGATGTGTGGACTCCCAGGAACGTGAAGGTCCTGACCTCACCATCACCACCACATCGATGCAGAGAGGTGTGAGGTCCCTCGGCCTTTCCTTTCTAAATCCGCAATCATCTTCTTGGTCTTGGTGACATTGAGAGCAAGATTATTGTTCTGGCCTCACCAAACCAGGTTCTCAATCTCCATCCTGTATTCCAATTCAGATTTCCAGTTATTTGGCAAACAATAATGGTGTTGTCAACAAAATAAGACTGTGTTGGAGCCAAACTTGGCTATGTAGTGATGAGTTAACAAGGAATAGAGCAGGAGACTAAACTCGCAGCCATGGATGCCCCGTGTTGATGGTCAGCGAGGAAGAGGCAATTATAACATTCACATCCAGGATACAGCAATGGCCCTAGCACTGATCTGTGTGATGCACCACAGGTGACAGGCTTTCCATCAGATAAACATCCTTCCACCACGGCCCTCTGCCTCCTATCTCACAGCCAGGTCTTGGAACAATGAGCTAGATCACCTTAGGTTGTCAATACATGCAGCCAAAAAAAAGACACTCCCAACATTAATTACGTTGTAAAATTCAAAAATGTGTAATTCTTTCCGCAGTACATTACATTGAACACCAATCATGGAACATTTTATCACGGTGCAATGGTGTTACTCTTTGAAAAGGAAACCAAAGTGCCCCATTTACCCTCCCAAGCTGAAAGACTGTGCGCCAAGTTTTGGTTCAATTGCTGAAACATTCTGCCTGTTGTTTCCTCACAGACATGTTATGTGCAAAGTATAGAAATGTAGCTGGAAGTCTAATTTATGTCCAGTTCACCCCAAGACTGACCATCAATAATTTGAACATTGATCTCCACCTGAAGAATGGAGATTAGCATACAATTAGCATACACGCCTTGACTCCAACCAACAGCTGTGCCCAGAACCAATCACAATGAAGAATGGTGTCAAGCATGGAATTCGACAGGTCTGCACAATTGCCCCAATATTTTGCTTTCTATCACAGAAGCCACATGAATACCTACATCAGGCTATTGTGCATTACCTACAACTTGGAATTTACCATCATCATTCAGTCAGGGATCTAGGACTCCATCTGTCCCTTTGTGAGTAGATCCTCAACTTCCTCAACGGCAGGCCTCAATCAGGGCAGATCAGCAATGTAGAACACTACAGCACAGTACAGGCCCTTCAGCTCTCGATATTGTGCTGACCTATATATTTCTACCAAACAAAACTAAGCCCTTCCTGCCCCATAACCTCTATTTTTCTTCCATCCATGTGCCTGTTGAAGAGTCTTTTAATGCCTCTAATATTTCAGCCTCCAACACCATCCCTGGCAAGGCATTCCAGGCACTCTCAACTCTGTGTAAAAAATTGATGTCTCCCCTAAACTTTTCTCCCTTCACTTTGTGCAAATGCCATCTGATGTTTGCTACTCCTGTCCTGGGAAACAGACACTGGCTGTCCACTCTCTCTATGCCTTTCATAATCTTGTAGACCTCTATTAAGTCACCGCTCATCCTTCTTCATTCCACAGAGAAAAGCTCCAGCTCCGCTCATCTTGGCTCATAAGACTTATCTTCCAATCCAGGCAACATCCTGGTAAATCTCCTCTCTGCCCTCTAACATCAGCTCCTCCTTGCTGACCATCAGCACAGGGGCTCCCCAAGGCTGTGTGCTGAGTGCGTTGCTCTACTCCCTTCACATTCATGGTTGCTTATACAAGTTCATCTGCAACATGATTTATAAGGTCACTGACGACACCACTGTTGTTGGGCAAATAACAAAAAACGATGAGTCAGAATATAGGATGGCAATCGAGAACCTGGTTAGGTGGTGCCAGAACAACGATCTTGCTCTCAATGTCACTAAGACCAAGGAGATTATTGTGGACTTTAGGAAGGAGAGGCCAAAGAATCATGCACCATCCACATTGACGCAATGGATGTGGAAAGTGTTAGTATCTTCAGGTTCCTGGGGTTCCACATATCAGAGGTCCTCTCCTGAAGCCAGCACATTGAGACAAGCATGAAGAATGCACACCAATATTTCTATTTTCTGAGAAGTCTGAGGAGATTGGGCATGTCATTGAATACTCTATCAAACTTCTACAGATGCACTGTGGAAAGTATAACAAATGGTTGCATCATGGTGTAGTTTGACTGCCCTTGAACACAGCAGGCTGATGAAAGTGGCAAACTCAGCCAAATTCATCACAGACTCTGACCTCTCGTCCATTGAAAACATCTCTATAAAATGCTGCTCAAGAAGGCAACCAACATCGTAAAGGACCCCCATCACCCTCGTCATAACCTCTTCTCATTGTTCACTTCAGGCAGAAGGTACAGAAGCCCAAAGACCAGCACCTCTAGGTTCAAGAAAAGTTATTTTTTTCGAACAGATATCAGGCTCTTGAACTTCCCCTTATTACCTTAACCCTATCAATATACTACTTGGGGAACCACCAAAAGATTTGTCTCCACTATTGAAACATCATTTTCTCTTTTGCATTAATTGCAACTGTGAATAGTTATCTGCCTCCACTTTTATATTCATTATTTCTTTTTCTGTCTTGGCATATTGTGATAATTTTATGTATACTGTTATAGTTGATGCATTTTACATACTTGTGCAGCTTGAGTCAAATTTGATGCATCTGTACATTCTGTCATTATCATCACATAATTTCAATGAGCTTCCTATGGAGCTAAGCTATGGGACTTCTGGAAAGCCCATGGAGACCAAATTCAGGAGCAACACCTGGTATTCCTGCCCTCCAGTAGGTTTCTGAGACTTAGACTACCTACAGATCACACCTCAAAGCACTGGAGAGACACCACTATCATTCGTCTCCTTACAATCTTCCCAACCCACTGACACGATAACAAAGTGTTGTCAGTGTCCTCTCCCAGGCCAACATAATATGTTGTCTGCTTTCCTGTCACACAGGTCTCCATGCAGACACTGTTTGAGCTCTGGTGTGTGTGTGTGTGTGTGTGTGTGTGTGTGTGTGTGTGTGGGGGGGGTTAGGGTTAGGTCAATATCATCCACGGTCCCCATATCTGATTGTTCTGTTACTATATGTGCAGGAACAGGCTTACATGTGGATGCTAGATGTGGATAAGGGTTAAAGACATCATCTCCCAGCACCTGTGTGAGTGGAATGGCAGCTACTGTGAGTTGACACCTTTCGCACAGCTCAACGCAGAGGGAAGGGGGAAAGAACAGTTGTGAAGTCTGTGGATCTGGCAGAGAATTGTGAATACATTTTTTTGGATGAAGCATCGAGCCAGATTTTTACCCATATTTATACAATATGCAATATTTTTGTAATGGCTCCATAGAGGTGTAGGAAGTATCAACATCTGGAAAGAATATAAGCACAGAGTTGGTCCAGGTCTCCTCATAGTGGAAAAGTATCAGGATGTTGGAGTCAGTCAGACTTCTCTTTAAATAAAATTGTGGAACAACCCTCAAAGTACCTCCCATTATCCCTCACAACTGAATTGTTCATCCAGACTGCAGAAACCACGGAGAGATGTTACCTCTCTGGTCGGACCTGTGTCCGAATCCTGGGGTAAATGGGTTGGTCTGTTTGGTACGTCTGCGTGGCTGCTTTGAAGAACTCCAGGCTGTAAGTTCTTTATTCGATTGTTAAAACATCTGGATATTGTTGGAGAGGTCATCATTTATCGTCCATCCCTAATTTCGCTTGAGAAGGTGTAGGGCAAGCTGCCTTCTTCAGCCTTTGCTGAGGTTGCTCCCACACTGGTGCTGGGGAGGGAGATGCAGGTTTATGGACCTTAATCCTTTCACTTTCTAAGAGAACATAAATAGGCTCTTTTTTCCCAGATTGTGTCAAACTATTCTGACTAGTCCCATCGATCTGTACCTGGACCATAGTTCTCCATAGTCCTATTTAATCTTCTCTTAAATGTCAGAAACAAACCCACAATCATCACCCCCACTGGCAGCTTGTTTCAAACTCTCACCACCCATTCCAAACACCTCCCATCCATGACCCTGTGCAAATGTTTCTTAAATGTCAAAATTGAGTCCACTTTCACTATTTCAGCTGGCAGCTCGTTCAACAGCCCCACCACTCTCTATGTGAAGAAATTACCCTAATATTCCCTTTAAACTGTTCCCCTTTTACCCTTAACCCATGTCCTATCATTCATGTCTCATTGAACCTCAGTGGAAAAGCCCTACTTGCATTTAGTCTATCTACAGCTCTCCTAATTTTGTAACGTCTTATAAAATCTCCTCTCATTCTCTGACGCTCCAGGAAATAAAGTTCTAACCTATTCAACTTTTCCATACAATTCAGCTCCTCAAGACCTGGTAACGTCCATGGATTAAGGGAGAATGGCAAAACATTTAAAGGGAGCATGAGGAGAACTTCTTCATTCTGTGGGATAGTATGGAATGAGTTTCCAGTAGGGGTGGTGGATGTGGGCTCAATTTCAATGTTTAAGATTGGATACCTACATGGATGGGAGGGCTTTGGAGGGCTATGGTTCAGGTACAGATCAATGGGACTAGGCAGAATCTCTGCACACTTAGGGCAGCACGGTTGGCGTAGCGGTTAGTGCAATGTTGTTACAGCGCCAGCGATCAGGACCAGGGTTCGAATCCCATGCCTTCTGTAAGGAGTTTGTACATTCTCCCCGTATCTGCATGGGATTTCCCCAAAGGCTCTGGTTTCCTCCCACCGTTCAAAACGTACCGGGGATGCAGGTGAATTGGATATAAACTGGGTGGCACGGGCTCATGGGCCGAAAGGACCTGTTACCATGTCTAAATTTAAATTTTTATTAAAAATTTAAAAGAAATATTTATATCTTTCCTGTAGTTAGGTGACCAAAACTGCACACAATACTCCAACTTTGGCCTCACCAATGTCTTATAAACTTCACCAGAGCATCCCAACCCCCCATATTCAATATTTTGATTTGTGAAGACCAATATATCTGTATTCCCAGATCCCTTTGATCTATCACACAGCACAGTGCCCTGCTGTTTACCGTGTAAGGCCTACCCTGATTTGTCCTGCCAAAATGCAATGCCTCACACTTTGTCTGTATTAAATTCCACCTGCCATTTCCTAGCTGGTCCAGATCCCACTGGAAGCTTTGAAAACTTTCTTCGCTGACAACTAGATTCCCAATGATTGTGGCATCTGCTAACTTGCTGATCCAATTTACCACATTATCATCCAGATCATTGATATAGATGACAAACAACAGTGGACCCAACTCCGATCCCTGAGGCACACCACCAGTCACAGGCTTCTAATCACACAGGCAATTAATTCTTTATCACCACTCTCTTGCTTCTCTGCAAAGCTGGTATCTTATCCAATATATTTCCTCATCCTGGATACCGAGCGACTGAGCCATCTTGACCAACCTCCCATGTGAGGCCTTGTCAAATACCTTACTAAAGTTCAACATACATCAACTTTCTTGGTAACCTCCTCGAAAATTTCATTGACACTGGTTGGACATGGGAAGTTTATTCTCACTGCCGCCTCAACTCCCAAAGGAAGATAGCTAAACTCCCAAACTTTCAAGATTCCTCATGATTCAACCTCATTTCCCATCCAATTTCCTATCCATGATATCTCCCATCTATCCATGAACTTCCTTTACCAATTCAAAACTGAAATGTAATCAGAGCCTGTGAAAGAGTCCTGCTTTGCTTTGATTATATTTATTGAAGGGAATTATTAAATTGGGATTGAATTGTCCTGTTGGAGCTTGTTCCTCCTGGCCTTGGAGTCAAAGTTTTTGCAGCAAACTTTAAGAAATATCGGAAACAGGAGCAGGAGTCAGCTGTCCGGCCTGCTCCACCATTCAATGTGATCATGGCTGATCTGATGATAGCCTCGTCCCTACCTTCCTGCTTGTTTCCCACATCCCTTAATTCCCCTACTATATAGAAATCAATCCAACCTTGTCATAATTATATTTACTGACATTGCCTCCACTGCCTCAATGAGTGGTGAATTCCAGATTCACCATCCTCTTTAAAAAGCAGTTTGATAGAACTCTACAGCACAAAAAACAGGCCATTTGGCCCTTCTCGTCTGTGCCGAAACATCATTCCTCTAGTCCCACTGATCTGCACCCATCCCATAACCCTCCGGACCTCTCCCATCCATGTATCTATCCTATTTATTCTTAAAACATGAGTGAGCCCCATATTTACCACGTGAGATGGCAGCTCATTTCACTCCCACCACTCTCTGAGTGAAGATGTTCCCCCAATGTTCCTCCCCAAACCTTTCCCCTTTCATCCTAAAGCCATCTCCTCTCGTATTTTTCTCCCCCAATCTAAGTGGAAAGAGCCTATTCACATCCACTCTGTCTATACCTCTCATAATTTTGTAAACCACTATCAAATCTACCCTTATACTTCTACATTCCAAGGAATAAATTCCTAACCTGTTTAATCTTTCCTTGTAACTCAACTCCAGAAGACCAGGCAACACCCTTGTAAATCTTCTCTGCACTCTTTCAATCTTGCTGTAGATTGGTGACCAAACCTGCACAAAATGCTCCAAATTTGGCCTCATCAATGTCTTGTACTCCTCATCTCTGTCCTAAATCTACTACCCTGAATCTTGAGGCTATATCCCCTAGTTCTAGTCTCCCCTACCAATTGAAACAACTTCTCTTACCTCAATCTTATCTATGCCTTTCATAATTTTATGCATTTCTATAAGATTCCCTCTCATTCTTCTAAATTCTAGCAAGTACAGTCCCAGACGACTCAATCTCTCCTCATTGGCCAACCCCTTCATCCCTGTATTCATCCTGGTGAACCTCCTCTGCACCACCTCCAAAGCCAGTACATCCTTCCTCAAGTAAGGAGACCAGAACTGCACGCAGTACTCCAGATGCAGCCTCACCAGTACCTTGTACAGTTGCACCATCGCCTCCCTTGCCCACTCACTTAACCTATCTATATCTCTCTGCAAGCATGTTAAATTTGTTCAGTGTCCCAGATTTCTCTGCTCATGGTTTGTGTTAACCCTGCCATTCCAGCTATTTCACGCACATCTCTGAGGGTTGGGAACACCGCATCCGCTACTCACATTTCTGCCATCATTTATCTAATGTCCATGAAAGGTCAGAAGTTTATACCTTTTCCAAAACAAGCATCTCCACCCTCCTTAATTCCAGGCACGTCTCTGGGTTCAATCCTTCATCTCCCCAGGCTCTGCTGACATGACAAACACCCTCAGAAGCCCAATCACTTGCAGTACATTACAAGCAGGAATGCCACGAGGAACCTGACCCAGCCCAGGCAAACTGGATGGGGTGTGAAAGGTCATTCCCTTTCACAACCAATCACTCACTCCATCACCAACCCACAGTCGCACAGTCAGTTCCACGTACAGGATGCACTGCAGCAACTCCTCAAATCTCCTCAAACAGCAAACTGACTAACCCACCACCTCGATCAGCTGGAAGGTGAAAGGGAGCAAGAGGCTCCCCCTTCCATCTATTCATACAGACGTCTGCCTGATTTTCAGCCCTCGTGAAGGGCTCAGGCCCGAAACATCAACTGTCTTTTTTGTGCATGACATCCAGCACTTTTGTTACCACATCTTATTTAACCAATTAGGTCAGTGGGACAAGGTGGAAAAAGATGTTCGGCACAGACTAGTAGGGCCAAACTGGCCTGTTTTGGTGCTGTAGATGGTTATATGGCTATAATATGAAGGCTGTTTAAATACAATTAAAAAAGCACAAAAACTGCAGATGCTGGAACGTTGAGTGAACAGAAAGAAGCTGCAGGGCCTCAGCAGGTCAGGCAGTGTCAGTAGATGAAGGGCCCTGATGTGAAACCTTGATTCACCATCTCTCACCATGGATGAAGGTAGATGTCAGTAGATGAAGGGCCCTGATGTGAAACCTTGATTCACCATCTCTCACCATGGATGAAGGTAGATGTCAGTAGATGAAGGGCCCTGATGTGAAACCTTGATTCACCATCTCTCACCATGGATGAAGGTAGATGTCAGTAGATGAAGGGCCCTGATGTGAAACCTTGATTCACCATCTCTCACCATGGATGAAGGTAGATGTCAGTAGATGAAGGGCCCTGATGTGAAACCTTGATTCACCATCTCTCACCATGGATGAAGGTAGATGTCAGTAGATGAAGGGCCCTGATGTGAAACCTTGATTCACCATCTCTCACCATCAATGCTGCCTCAGATTCCAGATTTATTGCCAGAGGACACACATGACATCACATAAAATCCTGAGATTCCTTTCCTTGCAGGTAAGGGAGAATAATCACTTATTGATTGTGCAAAAGAAAACTGGACACAATTTTCACATGTGAGCAAATGAAGAAAAACTGATTGTGCAAATCAGAGAAGGAGAAAAAGAAGCAATAAAGTGGACAAGTCAGAGTCTTTAAATGAGTCCCTGATTGAGTTTGCGTTGAGGAGTCTGATGGTGGAGGGGGAGCAGCTGTTCCTGAACCTGGGGGTGCGAGTCTTGTGGCACTGGTGCCTCTTTCGTGATGACAGCAGCGAGAACAGAGCGCGCCCTGAATGGTGTGGATCCTTGATGATTGCTGCTGCTCTCTGACACCAGCGTTCCCCTTAGTTGGGGGAGGTTTGCCTGTGACGCCCTGTGCTGTGTCCACTACTTTTTGCTTGGGGATAGTGGTGTTCCTATACCAGACCAGACTTGTTGAGAATCTCTAGTTTCTCTCTGTTCTAATTCAATTTTTTTTGTTGTTGATAGGCCTTTTGGCCCATGTCATTTTAATTTGGGCATCCTGTCCAGCACAGGCCTTGGAGGACCTGTTCCCAGGCTGCCCTGTTCTATGCTCACGTGAAGTTTTATTTTATGGTGACCTGCACAATAACCACGTTTGTCGAGTTTACTTCATTTTCACCAAGTTTTCATGTTTCTTTTGGACTTTGTACTGGGCAGAAAGGAAAACCACAAAAGGAAGAAGCACATAGCAGGTCCTTTAACATCTGAAACACGTTACTGCTTCTCTGGGTCAGCTTGACTCAGTGACGTGCAACCACCCAGTGACGTGCTGGAGCCTCAGCAGAACCTTCACATGAGCTTTTGTATTATTTCAGGAATATTAGAGTTGGACTTTCAATGAAGGGGTTTAGATCTCAGCAAATATTCTAGGGCAACTTGTCAAAAGGTTAGACAGAACAAATCACCACACCATCCAGGACAAGGAGAGCATGTGAGAAACTAGTGTTAAACTCCCTCTACACCATATTGTCACCTAATTAATCCCAGCTGAGGGTCAGCACAACTTAGATGCACCAGAGAGCAACCTCTACCTTATCCTGTCATACATCTCCGGGCAGCGACAACATGGATTTGTTGTACCAGCTATAGCCGGGATTTAATGCACTCAATGAAACCATAGAACACTGCAGCACAGAAACAGGCTCTTCGGCCCATCCAGTCTGTGCCAACCTATTATTCTGCCTCATCCCAATAACCTGCACCCAGACCATAACCCCTCATATCCTTCTCATCCAATTTTTCACAAATGTTAAAATTGAGGCCACATTCATCGCTTCAGCTGCCGGTGCGTTCCACACTCCCACCCCTCTCTGTGTGAAGAAGTACCCCTCATGTTCCTTTTAAACATTTCACCTTTCACCCTTAACTCATTTTCTCCCTGTCTCACTCTGCCTAACCCCCTCATAATTTTAAATACCTCTATCAAATCTCCTCTCATTCTTCTATGCTCCAGGGAATAAGGTTTAACCTTATTTAACCTGTTTAACCTTTCCCTGTAGCTCAGTTCCGGAAATCCGGGCAACGTCCTAGTAAATGAAGAGAGTTTTGCTCGTTTTACCTTTGTTATTATACCAAAGAGCCTGCAGACATTACCACATGCACCTTCCCATCTCATCTAAAACCCTGCTTGGGTTTTGCCAAAGCCCTCAGTCCCACCTCACTGTGACCATTCTGCGAAGCGGGGGAGGGGGAATGGCGAGGGGGGCACGGCAAGCGATGGCCATGTCCTGATCATGGCCTTCCCTCTTCTCTGATGTTCAGGGTCGTTTGAAAACAGTTGAACAAGTACAGAAAGTAAAAACATATGAAACGAAGGTTAATTAAAAACAGAAATTCATGTGATACAAAAAATAAACATCGAACCCTATCTAAGCTCCAGCATGAGAAGCCAGGTATTTCAAGATTCTTTTATTGTTATGTAATAAAAGAGAAAATGTGATATTACATGAAATTTCTTTTAGTTGACTGTAAGGCAGACAAAGATTTGCTATCAGCAAAAATTGCCCAGCACCCCTACAGTCAGAGGAAGAGAAGCAAAAGAGAGTCCTCCCAGAGTCATTGAATACCCGTGGATTTCCTTCCAGCGAGCCCAGAGCTGCACAGCCTTCATTCCAAACCATCAGCTACCCGAGCTTCAGGTATACACAATCAGGAAACCTCCAGCACCCAGATCCGATATCTGGTATCCCTTCAGCCAGTCTTGAGCTGTGACCAGCAGTCCGCAGCCTGCGTGGGTTCCTCACTTCAAGTCGCACTGCCTGAGTGTTCTTCGGCCTCAGAGCCCCTCACTGATCCACCACTGTACTCACCATCTTGTAGGGCCCTCTCCTCTGCTTCTCCAACTCAAACGAGGAGGTGGTCTCCCTGTTTTTTGCTCCTGTTTTCCTGGAGTCTGCAACCCCACATGGCCGCTACCAATCACATGCGCTGCCATCTTGGGCCCAGGCCCTGTGGTCATGGGATTTTAAAATAAACCACCGTTGGTCCCTTTAACAGGCCGTTTAAAGCGGTACAGAGCTGGACCCCGTGGAGGAGTGCTGAGACTTCGCTCCTCACCCTCCAAGATCCAATAATAAAAATGTACTTTTTAAATGAAATGTTTCTGGCTGCTCAGCCAAGCAACCTATCATTTGCCCTGAGCTCATCGGTGAGGGCTGCACTGGGCAAGGGTAAGGAGAGTGCACAACCGACCACCAGCACATTGTCCACTCCAGCTGGCTCATGCTCATCCATGGAACTACCTCCTACCTTCCAGCCCACTATCCAAAGTTCAAATTATTGTGAGCATATACATCACATACAACCCTAAGGTTCTTTTTCCTGCAGGCCAGGCAGAATTTATAATTACCGCTGTACTCAAAGAAAGACTGAAAACAAACTGACCGGTGTATAAATATCCAGTCATAACTAATGAGCAAAGCACAAGTCCTTGACTGTGTCTCTGAATGAGGCTGTTTATTCACGAGTCTGATGGTTGAGGGGTAGAAACTATTCCTGAACCTGGGGGTGTGAATCTTGTGGCACCTATACTTCTTTCCTGATGGTAGCATGGAGAACAGAGCATGCGCTGAGTGGTGTGAATCGTTGATGATTATTGCTGCTGCTCTCTGACACCAGCGTTCCCTGTAGATGTTCTCGATGGTGGGGAGGGTTTTGCCTGTGATGTCCTGGGCTGTGTCCACCATCTTTTGCAGGAATTTTCGTTCAGAGTTATTGGTGCCTCCATATCAGGCTATACTGCAGCTGGTCAGCACACTTTTCACCACACATCTGTGGAGGTTTGCCAAGTTTCTGATGACATACTGAGCCTTCTAGAAATGAGAGAGTTAGAGGAGAGAGTGAGTGGCCTAGAAATATATTTATTAGAGTTCAGAAGGATGAAGGGTGATCTTATGGAATCCCAGAACATTATGAAAGGAATAGATTTGAACCAGGGAGGTTGTTTTCATTGTAGCTGAGAATAGAACCAGAGGACACTGCCTTAGGATTCTGGACCTAGATTCAAGACAGAAGAGGAGGAACTGCTTGTTCAAGAGAAGTACATTTTTGGAGTTCTCTTCCCTGGGAAACAGTAGAAGCTGCCTCATTGAATGTATTTAAGACACAGATAGAGTTTTGAAGAATGGGGGAATTAAGCGTTATGGGGAAGAGGTTGGAGGTGGAGTCCGTGGCCAGATCAACCGTGATTTCATTGAATGGTGGAGCAGGCTTGACGGGCCGGATGGCCGACTCTTGCACCTATTTCTTATGTTCTTTTTCCATATTTCATTGGCAAATGAAATCCACCTCTCCTTGTGGCGGGATGGGACAGACCCGAACAGTTACCACCTCTCAGGATTTGGAGGCTGGTGGGGGGACTTTTGCGGCTGCATGCTTACACATGCCTTGCATGAGGCTGGTTGCCACTGTGACACATCAGTGGTGACGATTGGAAAATACTAATGCTCATGTGCGGGGCCGGAATGGGGAGCAGGAAGAGCATCGTTTTGGAGGAGGGAGAGGAAGGTTTGGAGGAGGTGAGGGGATTTTGGAGAATGAGGTTTTAGAGGAGGGAGGTTTTAGAGGAGGGAGGTTTTAGAGGAGGGAGGTTTTAGAGGAGGGAGGTTTTAGAGGAGGGAGGTTTTAGAGGAGGGAGGTTTTAGAGGAGGGAGGTTTTAGAGGAGGGAGGTTTTAGAGGAGGGAGGTTTTAGAGGAGGGAGGTTTTAGAGGAGGGAGGTTTTAGAGGAGGGAGGTTTTAGAGGAGGGAGGTTTTAGAGGAGGGAGGTTTTAGAGGAGGGAGGTTTTAGAGGAGGGAGGTTTTAGAGGAGGGAGGTTTTAGAGGAGGGAGGTTTTAGAGGAGGGAGGTTTTAGAGGAGGGAGGTTTTAGAGGAGGGAGGTTTTAGAGGAGGGAGGTTTTAGAGGAGGGAGGTTTTAGAGGAGGGAGGTTTTAGAGGAGGGAAGTTTTAGAGGAGGGAAGTTTTAGAGGAGGGAAGTTTTAGAGGAGGGAAGTTTTAGAGGAGGGAAGTTTTAGAGGAGGGAAGTTTTAGAGGAGGGAAGTTTTAGAGGAGGGAAGTTTTAGAGGAGGGAAGTTTTAGAGGAGGGAAGTTTTAGAGGAGGGAAGTTTTAGAGGAGGGAAGTTTTAGAGGAGGGAAGTTTTAGAGGAGGGAAGTTTTAGAGGAGGGAAGTTTTAGAGGAGGGAAGTTTTAGAGGAGGGAAGTTTTAGAGGAGGGAAGTTTTAGAGGAGGGAAGTTTTAGAGGAGGGAAGTTTTAGAGGAGGGAAGTTTTAGAGGAGGGAAGTTTTAGAGGAGGGAAGTTTTAGAGGAGGGAAGTTTTAGAGGAGGGGTAGAAAGTTTTGGAGGGGAGTTTTGGAGGAGGGGAGAGGTTTTGAAGGAGGGGAGGGGATGTTTTTTCCTTCTCCCCATTGCTCCCCATCTGAACAAGGTCCGTATTCCTGCACGACTTGCTCCAAATACCATTTTCTTGTCTTTCACTTGATCCATGTACATCTCTTTTGCTCCCTCCTCACAGATAACCACACAACTGGCTTCCTGGTATAGGTGAATGCCAGCTCTTAATCCTCTGGCACTGTATTAACCGCAGCCTGCTGTCTGATCTTCACCTCCATTGGACCTAAATGTACAGCAACCTTTTATGTGGCACCTTATAAAATTCTTTCTGGAAATCCAAATGTATTACATCTACAGACTTCCATAAAACAGAACATTGTTTAATTACCCTTTTATAGAATCCCATTAACTCTGCCTTATTAGAAAATAACAGCACAGTGCAGGCCCTTTGGCCCAAGATGTTGTGTCAACCTATATATATCTACCTTAAAAAGTATTTAAACCCTTCCTACCCTGTAACCCTCTATTTTTCTTTCACCCATGTGTCTGTGTAAGAGCCTCTTAAATACCCCCAATGTTCCAGCCTCCACCACCATCCAAGACATTCCAGGCACCCACAACTCTGTGTAAAAAAAAAAACCTACCCCTGACGACTCCCCTAAACTTTTCCCCCTTCACTTTGTACACATCCTCTGGTGTTTGCTACTCCTGCCCTGGGTAACAGATGCTGGCTGTCCACCCTGTCTATGCCTCTATTAAGTCTCCTCTCATCCCTCTACAATGCTCCAAAGAGAAAAGTCCCAGCTCTGCTAACCTTGCCCCATATGACTTATTTTATAATCTATTATGTTGCTAAATGTCCTATAACTGATATCCGGATCCACATTATTCCTTCATCTAGTAATCAGTGTCAGATAGTTTCAAATCCCTCTGTTGACTGAGTGCAGATCTGAAGACATTTTGCATGGATGGAGATGCATTTTTAGATGTGAAACCAAGATCTCCTTTTGCTGTCTCTGGGTCAACAGCAGGGGAGAAACCTCTGGTATCCTGCCTGAGCATAATTCCTCATCGAACATCACAGAAGAGATTATCCAATGTGTGTTTGAGGGACCTTGCTGTGTATAATTTTGTCTCTTACATTGCAAACGATTGCTCATAATGAAAATATTGGCTATGTAGTGTTTTAGGAAATTCTACGTAGGACTGACATTTCATAGATTCTCTCCTTTCTTTTAGTTCAGGTTCCAGAGGTGAACATTTTGCCCACAATTGGCCTTCTGAGTGTAAGGTCCTTGTATAGTAAAACCCCTTTTATCTGTAATCAAGCAAATGGCAAAAAAATTGCAGAAATAGGTAAAAAATATGGAAGTTCAAAATTGGTCTGCCTCACTGTTAGTTTGCCAATCACGCAACATACAGTCCCCCATAGGTGCTGAATACCAGTTTTACTGTATACGAGTTGTCTCATGCAAGTTTGCTGGGATTATTTACATCTCCTGAGCTCAGAATTGTAGCTCACTCTGCAATAGACCAACCTTGATGTTCATGTACAATGGTTGACAAAGTCAATCACTCCTTGGAAGAAATTAGTGAGCGTATTGAAGAGCCCAAAACTGCACCAAATGAGGCCTTATAAAGCCTCAACATCACATCCTCACTTTTATATATATAATGGTTCCATAACGGGATTCAACAGGGTGCTGAGGGCAAGAAAGGTTCCCAAAGGGCCTTGGGTCCTGATCAGAGGTTTGGATCTGAAGCTCGGACGGCCGATAGATCGAGCAGGAGTCCGTGCAGCTGCAGAGGCTGCGGGAGCGGGGAGGCGAATCCACGGACACTCAGTGACTTCCTTTGCTTCTCTTTCTCTTATTGTTATGGGTGCCGGGGAATACAGATGGTGAATCTTTGTTTGCCTTACGATAGACAGAAGTTGAGTATATTGTGTACTTTTGTATTATTATACATGATAATAAAGGAACCTTGAACAGTGACCCTTATGTTAGAAAATCATTGAAGATTCTTAGGGGTAGAATCAACTCCCATATGGAAAAGCATGAAGATTGGGGACAATCAGAATGGTTTTATACTATCTGATCGCCAGTGACACTGATAATGTAGCAAACTGACAGGGTGACCTGAAACATGCTCTTGGAGTGTTCTTGATCTACTGATTTGGGAATTAGATCCAAAGCTCCCCAGAGATGAGAACAGCCAGTAGCTATACTTCATACAGCATCACATACAGTACAGTATTGTATAGCCAGTGGCTACACTTTGTGAGGTGTTTGAGAAGATTTGGAATGGCACCAAAGACTCTCAAAACTTCTACAGGTGTACCATGGAGAGCATTCTGGCTGGTTGCATCACTGTCTGGTATGGAGGTGCCAACGTTCAGGACAAGAAAAAACTCAAGGGTTGTTAACTCGGCCTGCGACATCACGGGCACCAGACTTCACTCCACTGAGGACATCTACAAGAGGAGGTGAATTAAGAAAGCAGCCCCTATCCTCAAGGACCCCACCACCCAGGCCACACCATCTTCACTCTGTTACCATCAGGAAAATTGTACAAGAACTTAAAGACAAGCACTCAGCGGCACAAGGACAGCTTCTTCCCCACTGCCATCAGATTCCCGAATAATCAATTAACCAAAGACGCTGCCTTACTTTTGACTTTTCATGCACTATTTTTGTTTATTGTTGAAAGGTGGTTTATATAAATGTTTGCCCTGTGACGCTGCCACAAAACAATGAATTTCGTGACTTGTTCATGACAGTAAATCTGATTCTGAGAAATGTGAAAAGAAAGTGTCAAAAATGGCTTTGGTGAACTGTTTAAACCAGTTTATTTTGGCCAGCTATTCTCTTCCTTCAGCCCATCCGCAATGTTCCTTTAATGGGGCAGGGGGTTGGCGGGTGGGGGGGGGGGGGGGGAAGAATACTGATGCCCTCTAGTGCTCAGCTGCAGAGCCTCACAGGAGGGTTGTGTGAAGCAGCACTTGGACCATTGTCACTGATTCAGGAAGGTGCTTGACAACAGTTTGTGGACATTGTGATAAACAAAGGTAATGATATCCATTGGAATCTCTCAGCAGGTAGTGTGTAAAAGACACAAGAGACTGGAGAACTGGAAACTGGAGCAAAAAGCACTGCCAGAAGAGGGTCAAGCAACATCTGTAGAGGCAAACGGACTGTTGATGTTTTAGCTACCGCCTCTGCATCAGGTTCGGAGCGTAGAGGGAACTGATCAGTATAAAGGAGGGTGGAGACAGAGGCTGGGAGGTGATAGGAGGAAACAGATCAGGAGGGACGATGAGTAGATGTAACCGGCTGGGGGAGGCGATGGGAGAGGTGAAGCCAGAGGTATGTGGGTACTGGCCAGATGGAATCAGGTGGGAGTGGGTAATGGGGAATGGAAAAGATGAATAATGGCAGAGAGAATCTTGTGGGACTTGTGGGAGTGGGTTACCGGTGAGCAATATTCCCTCTAATGTTTAGTAGTCATGAGTGCAAACATCTTAGGTTATGCAAATCTTTTTCCTGTGACCAAAGCTTATACAAATGTAAATTTGAAATTGGTTTAAGATAATTTTGGCACAGTACAAGTATGATTGCATTCCACTAAGTAACAGACTTAGTTAAGATTTTATTCTACACTTTGAACGACTTTGTTCAGTTTGTTGTTCCATTAAATAAAGTATCAATGAGTATTTGTTATTTTTATACGATACAATGTCAAAATAAATTAATAACACCCATCAATTCACTAGTTAACTGAATCAGCTAAGAGATTATTTTCAATAAGTATAATGATTAATTACTACATTATTTTAAGTAACTTGGTGCACACATTAATTTCCTTTGTGCACCGATTGCAAAATGTGTGTGTGCATGCACACAGATACAGTTTAGGGGGAACTGTGCCTGTAATGGAAAAAAAAATCAGTTTTTATTCCATTGGGCTGTTGGCCAGCCATTCTCTGCTTCATCCTCTACCCCCTCCCCCAGAACTCTGCTCAAAATTTATAGACCCCTTCCCTGTGAAGCAGTTAAGTTTTGGATTCTTCTGTAATTCTCCCGTACTGATTGCATTAAAAAACCCATAAATAATACTGGTTATGTGAGGTGAAAACAAGGCTTTTACTTCAAAGTGTGAGGCCCCTAAGGAGGCCACAGGATCCCCATTGAGAATGGGTCCTGACCACCCAAGCATATTATGAGGTGCTGTTCTTTTAGTTTGCATTTGGCCTCACCGGTCTGTGAGAAGACCAAGGGTGGGCATCAATGTGGGAAAGAATAGGGGAAATGAAATGGTTTGCAACCAGGAGGTCAGGATTACTGTGACTGACAGAGTGCAAGTGCTCTGCAAATGGTTGCTTGGTTTCACTGATGTAGAGGAGACCACATCATGAGCACCAAGTACACGAGGCCAGATTGTAGGAGGTGCACGTGAAATCTCTTCCTCGCCTGGATGTCCCAGGATGGTGGTGAGGGAGGAGGGGAAGGCACGGGTGTTACACTTCCTCTGCAGGGGAAAGTGGCAGGAGATGAGGAGAAGCGAGTCGTGGGTTGAGCATACCGGGGATCATGGACAGATTGGTCCCTGAGGGATATAGAATGGAGATGAGATGCCAAGATGAGTCTGATGATGGCCTCCTTGTGCTCTGGATGAAGTAGCAAAGGATGAGATGTTGAAGAAAGAGGCTAGAGAGGTGAAATGTGAGGACTAAGAACTCTTGAGAGTCTCAAAAAAAAAGGTCCCATCCCAAAACCCAACCCAGACTGCAAGAACAACTCTCTGGAGTTTATTCTTGTCTTGAGAGTTGGCATCTCTGTACCAGACAGTGATGCGACCAGACAGTGATGCGACCAACCAGCCAGAATCCTTCCCATGGTGCACGTTTAAAAAAAAACTTTATTTATTCATTCAAAAAACAAATAATATGACATATACAACAATTAACCATAAACATGAACGTTATTTTTTATATATATAAAAAAAAAGAAAAGAAAAGAACCCCCCACCTTCAGCCAACTCTAAGGAGAGCCATAAAGAAAGAAAAAAGAAAAAAATATTAAAGAAAAATTAAATATACATATTAAGATCTAATCAATGTAAAATGAAATGTAAATATTCTAAATATAACGACCACTTATTAATAAAAAATTATAATTATCACGCAAAACATATGTATTTTTTCCATTATTAAACAATATTTCATCTCATGATGCCATCTATTAATATCAATCATATTTGTATCTTTCCACATACTAGCAATACATTTTTTTGCTACGGATAAAGCTAAATACACAAAAGCAAGCTGGAACTTATCTAATCCCAAACCTTTCAGAGGTTGCAAACTACCCAATAAAAATACTGTTGGATCTAAAACTATTTTAATCTTATACAGATATTCTAAAAACAATTGAATTTTCTTCCAAAAAGATTGTATAGAAATACATGACCAAATAGCATGAAAAAAGTTCCAACCGTATCACCACATCTAAAACACAAATCTGATTCATTAAAACCATATTTTTTAAATTTTTCAGGTGTCAAATATAATTGATGTAAAAAATTGTAATTAATCATTGCATAACATGCATTTATCAATCTAGTTACACTATCAGGTATCTAACCAATCCTCTTCAGAAAAAGTAAAACCAATAGCCGCTTCCCATTTAATTTTAGATCTATCCCAACCCTTTTTATCCATACCATCCTGTAATATTTGATACATAGATGAAATATACCCCTTCTCTGGTACCTTCATAAGAAAAGTCCTTCCCATGGTGCACTTGTTGAAGTGATGCCTTGAGGGTTCACCCTCTTGAATGATGTTCTGGCATCAGCCTCAGAGACATACCACAGGGTCCTCAGCCTTTTCTAGTAGGATTCTAGTAGGCACTGTTGGGCATAGAAGGTGTTCAGCTCATCGGATAATGAAACATCACAGCCATTTATGGTGTTTGCCCTCACTCTGTAGGCTGCAATGACCTGCACTCTCTGCCATAGTTGGCATGTAACTGTCTCAGTCGCTAACTTCCTCTGAAATTGCCACCTTGCACGTCGTACTTGGACTTCTGTAAAGATCTGGATCCCTGGCCTTAAACGTCCTTGATCTTGCCCTCAGCAGGTTGCAAATCCTTGGATTCACCCCAGCCTTCTGGTTGGGAAACACCTGCATGTGTGCATAGGCACACTCTCGTCCAAGTCGGTCTGATGAAGTCGGTGACACGTGTTGCATATTCATTCAAGTTTCAGTCAAATTTGAGTCATTCGACTGCAGACAGCTCTAGAGCAGAAGCCGATTAACTCCCACCTGGGCCCGAGGTTAAGCTTTAGTTCAGGCCCTTCCTGACCTTGTTTCCACCCTCCCTCCTCCTCCTCTCTTCCTCCCTCCCTTCCTCCTCCTCCTCCTTCCTTCCTCCAATATAGTATGGAGGAGGATTCTGATACAACGGCTCCCACCCCCTCTCCCCCGTGGTTTCACACCACCCCTGCGCTCTGATCCGTAGCCTCCAAGTGGGCCGATGAGTGCCAGCCATTTTACAGCAGGGGAGTTACCTGGATCCCGAGGGCCCTCCTCCTCCTACACCCTCCCTTCCTCCTCCTCCACCTTCCCTCCCTCCTTCTCCACCCTCCCTACTCCTCCCCCACCTCCTCCTCCCTCCCTCCCTCCCTCCCCTCCCTCCTCCTCCTCCCTCCCTCCCCTCCCTCCTCCTCCTCCCTCCCTCCCCTCCCTCCTCCTCCTCCACCCTTCCTCCTCCTCCTCCCTCCCTCCTCTCCCTACTCCTCCCTCCCTCCTCCACCCTCCCCTCCCTCCTCCTCCCTCCCTCCTCCACCCTCCCCTCCCTCCTCCTCCTCCTCCACCCTCCCCTCCCTCCTCCTCCTCCTCCTCCTCCTCCACCCTCCCCAGCCAGTCCGGGATGTGGCTGCGGCCCAATTCTGAGAGCACCGAGGGAGCCACTTTGCTCGGGGCCCGAACTGTCTCCACGGCGACCAAGACTCTCGATGTTACCGCCCCACACACCCAATGTCCACTTTCATTGGCTCTACGTCATGCTCTCTGCACGGAGGCCAGCGCTTCATTGGCTGGTCGGGCATCAATCAAATAATGGATTGACCTCCCCCTGACCTTCCGGTCCCCTCGCCTTCAGCCTATTCAGCCTAATGGGTAATCCACCTCTGCTGGACAAGCTTGTTACAGGAGCCGACAGTCGTTTATTTTAAAGCATCCTAAAAAAATTGAAAAGTGATAGTGTGGTATTAAAATATTGTGATGAGCTTTTAACAGCATGCACTGGTCAGCGGGAAGTGCCAGAGTCGGGTCGTCTTATACAAAGGGTACTGCTGGTGATACGCGTGTTGCATTCTGGTCATGTTCAGGTGGAACCTGCGGGCCGTCCTATATACCGGCCATCCTATCCTTCGGTCGGATTGTTGAACGGCTGGCCAATCCCCGCACTGTCAGAAGACTGGCACCAGAACCGCTTTTCCGATTGGTAGCCATCACCGTCAATCATGGACGTGACCCGCCTCCCGCCAACTCCTGTGTGGTCCGGAAGCCGGGCCGCTGCGCACCCTGGGAAGTGTAGGGAATTGCTGCCGATCGTCCAGCCCCCTTACCGCCGTTAGAACTACAAGTCCCGGGGAGCCGCGCGAGGGCGGCAGCTTCGCGCACGCGCCGTGGCGGCAGGGCCGGCTGGCCGGGGCTGGACGCGGAGGAACATGGCGACCTATGTGGAAATCATCCGGCACGAGTTCCCCGACATCGACTCGGAGCTCTTCCAATATGTGACAGGTGAGGCGCCGCGGCGGGCCGGCTGTGGCCTGGGCTCTGGCCGAGCTGGGGCAGCCGCGACGCGGACGCGGCCGGCCCGCCCGCCTGCTCAAGAGCCAGGGTAAATGCTGGAGGAAGCCGGCCGGCCTCGCAGCATCCGTGGGAGGTGACGGGATACCAGCGCCGTTCCGGGCCCGGGCCCTCCCCCTTTCCCTTCCTCTTCCTCTTCCCCTTCCTCTTCCCCCTCCCCTTCTTCCCCTTCCTCTTCCTCCAGGAAGGAGAACCCTCAGAATAGAGGCAGTGTTGGCTGGGGGGGAGACGTTCAGACCGGCACAAGGTGGTAATTGGCGATGGGGAGAATTGATCTTGTCTCTGTGAAAGGAGACGGAGTTGGGGGAAGAAGTGAGGGGAGGGGTGATTAACCATACTGGAGAAGTCAATGTTGATGCCATCTGGTTGGGGGGGGGGGGGGGTGGTGCCCAGATGGAAGATGAGCTGTGGTCTCTCCAATTTGCGGGTGGTCTCAGTCTGGCAGTGCACGAGACCGTGGACAGACGTGTCAGCAAGGGAAGGGGGTGGGCAATTGAAACAGGGTGCCACTGGGACAGAGCGGCGACCGAGCCGAGGTGCTTGGCAGCGATTTCCCGGCCTCTCCGCTGTAGAGGAAACCTACTGGTGCTGGGGCTGAGGGAGTTGTCAGGTGGGAGCTGCCCCTCTGGTTTCCTCCCCCTCTCCCCTCCACTGGCTGGGGAGAAAGCTGCTGGGACCTAAACTTGCTTACAGTGATTCCAGCCCAATTCAACTGTCGTTTGTGGCACTGGTGGAGGGTTGAGCGATTGAGTGGGTGCTATGTTAGGCTGTTGGCTAGCTGGTGATGAGAGTGTTGTATTCTGGTCATTTTCAAATTCAGCACCTTGTCATGTCCAATTGTTTTGCTCAGTAAACCACTTTGGATGCCTGAGATCCGCAACTACTCTTCATAAATCTACAACATCTGACCTTGACCTATACAAATATCCAAATGCGCATTACAACATCTTAACTACTTCTGATATTATTTGCCTTCAGTGGTAAAAATACTGCAAAAACTGGACAAGCAGCGTACTTTATATAGCAAAGATAAAGACACGTAATTGGACGTGAAGAAGGTGGAGTTAGTGGTGAAGAAAATATTCATGGACTGGAGTCAGCTCTGGTATGGACCATATTTTGTCCATACCTTGATGAAATGTTTAAGCCCAACACATTAGTTTTGTATCTTTGCTACATAAAGTACAGTACGTTGTTTGACCTGCTGAGTTTCTCCAGCATTGTGTTTTTACTTCAACCGAGGTGTCTACAGACTTTTGTTTTACTTTACCTTCACTTTTACCTAGAATTATCACGTGTTTGATGCTGTAATGTTGGCTATTGAGTAGTTTTTCAGTAAAATATTCATATGGGATTTAAATTTCTAATTTAATCCCATTTTCCCCAATGATAACCTCCATTAAGTATAAAGTGGAATTTCTCATTCCTTCATAACTCTGTTGGCTGATGCCAGGAATCCCCGGGACACGTAGTTCCAACGGTGTTTCCTGCAAGAATTCTAATGACTAAATTTTGATAATGTAGATTTTTAATTTCCATTTGCTGCATTAGATAGGAGTATGGGCAAATGAAAAACAATGTTGGGAAGTGTACAGTCAGGTACTTTGGTAGAAGGAGTAAAAGGACAGACTATTATTTAGATGGGGAGAAAATTCAAAATTCAGAGGTGCAAAGGGTCTTGGGGGTCCTTGTGCAGGATGGTGAAGAAGGTGGAGTTAGTGGTGAAGAAAGTGAATGCAGTGTTGATATTTATATCTAAAGGAATAAGGATACAAAAGCAGGGATGTGATGTTGAGTCTTTAATCAGGTACTGGTGAGACCTCATTTAGGAGTACACGTCACAGGAGTATGGGCTCCTTATTTAAGAAAGGATGTGCTGGTTTCAGAGAAGATTTACAAGAATGATTCCTGGAATGAAGGGATTAGCATATGAGGAATATTTGACAGCTCTTGGACTGTACTCCTTGGAGTTCAGAAGAATGGGTAGGGGGGGGGGAACCCTCATATAAGCATTTTGAATGTTGAAATACCTAGACAGAGTAAATGTAGCAAAGTTGTTTCTCATGATGGAGGAGTTGAAGACAAGAGGGCACAACGTCAGGATAGAAGGATGCCCATTTAAAATAGAGATGCGGAAGAATTTCTTTAGCCAGGGAGTGGTGGACCCAGGAATTTGCTACCATGGGCAGCTATAGAGGCCAGGTCATTGGGTGTTTTTAAGGTAAAGATTGATATGTATCTGAATAGTCAGGGTATTAAAGGTTGTGGGGAAAAGGCAAGGGGCTGAGTGGGAAAATGGATCAGATCATGATGGGGCAGATCAATGGACTACATGGCCTACTTCTGCTGCTATATCTAGTGGTGTTAATACATTTTATTGCCCTTCCCAAATTCTTCTACCAAATAATTTGAATCTTAACCATATCATGGACTGGAGTCAGCTCTGGTGGATAGGGTCATGAAGTAATTTTACATGATGGCCATCATCGAGTTGAATTGTATGCTGCAGCCATGTATAACATTAGAGATTAGTTAGTGCACTTGGAGTATTGCATTCAATTCCCATTACCACACTAAAGGATATTGTAATGGATAAAGTGTAGAATAGATTCACCAGATGATTGCTTGGAATGGAGTGCTGTAGTGATGAGCAGAGTTTTGAAATATTGAGTATATAGCCTGAGGTGTGAACTGAGGGAGTCTGGAGGGCACTGTTTAGAGAGAGGGGGTAGAAATTTAAAGAATATCTGAGGGTTGTTTTTCAGTTAAGGGTGGTGGTTTAAGTAGAAGGGATGCCATAACTATTATAATGTTAAAAAGGAATTTGGTCAGGAACTTCAGTGGAAAAGATAGAAAGAACATGCACAGGTATACTGTGGGTAAATGGATTGGATGAGGTGTGCCAAGAGGTCCTGTTTCTGTACCCTCTGTTTCCATGATTGTAAGCTTGCTGAAAAATTTGATCTTGGAGGGAGAGGCTTAAGGAGGAAATTCCAGGGATTTGGGTTCAGGCAGCTGGGTATGCCCTGCCAAGTGCAGAAGGCTTGATTGGAGACTTGTAGTTCTGGAAAGCTAGGGGAGGAGCAACTTGTTGACCAATAGAGATGTTTCGATCCATTCATGGCATCTCTCTCGTAAATGCTCTTGCCGGGGGTGTGGCAAGAATGGCGTAGAGTCTAGACGTGCAATCTTGACCTCTCTGGCCAGACTTTTAAATATCAATTTTTTAACTCTTTGTTTTCAATTTTAATTTTTTAAATTTTAGTTTAAAGTATTAAGGAATTATTATGGCCACTAATGGTAAAAAGACTAAACCTCAAGTTCATAAGAAGTTACATTTTCAAAGTGCTGAAGATTTGGGGCCTAGACGACTTGATACTGCCCCAGGCTCAATCTCTTCATTGTCTAAACTCCAAAGATCGCCTGTGGGGGCTGAAAAAAAAATCTATTACTCACCAATTGAAGGATGGCGCTGGAATTACCCGTTCTCCGGAAGAAGGTGCATGTTCCCAAGAAGTGGACCCCGATTTGGAAAGCCTTTCGATTTCAACAGAGGGAGCACGCAGGAAGACGACTCCATTGTTGGAAATGCATCAGGTATCATTTCAATCTGAAGAAATTGTTTTTCATCGTGAATTGATGAAAAAACAACGAGATGTGGGGGGAGACCAGCGGCGACCCCCTGAGGAAGTCAGGGTGCCATCGCAGGGAGTCCAGACCCACAGTAAAACTTTTAAAATGCCTTCTGTTGAGTTGCAGCAGGAGCTGCAGTTACCTTGTTCTGCCACTATGTCAGGGAGAGCAGAGCTGAGATTTACCAATTCACAGTGTATGCAATTAAATGTAGTTATTCAAGCTGTTATAAAACCTTTGTTGACATCTCAAATGAATGAAATGGTTCATATGAATGCTGATATAAGTTCAGAATTAAATATGGTTAAGACACGTGTGGATGCATCTTATGAAGAATTTAAAAAATTTCAGACTGCTTTTTTGGATTGTAAACAACAAGTGACTTCTAACACAGAAAAAGTGTTGAAGGTGGAAAAATCAGTCATAGAACTAGGAGAACATGAGAAGGAGCAAGAAAGAAAAATAGATTATTTGGAGAGTCAAAGCAGAAGGAATAATGTGAAAATTGTTGGTTTGCCAGAAGGTATAGAAGGACAAGATCCTCTTCGTTTCTTTAAAGACTGGATTCCGCAAATATTAGGGCAAGAATTTTTCTCTGGTGGATTGGCACTGGAAAGAGCCCATAGAGCTTTAAGAAGAACACCCTCAGCTGGTCAACTACCGAGACCGGTAATAATTCGATGTTTGAGTTATTTGGACAGAGAAGCAATACTTCGACTTGCAGTACAAAATGCGAGACAACGACAAACCCCATTATTGATTCAGGATAGCAGAGTCTTTTTTTATCCTGATCTGAGTCAAGAGGTCATTCAACGTTGACGTCGATTCAATCCAGTTAAAGAAGTTTTGTGGCGTAAAGGTTATAAGTCTACTTTCCCCTGCAGTGTTGAAGGTGTTTTATGGAGACAATCAATTTCGGTTTTTTGAAACTGATCATGAAGCAATGATTTTTGCTGACTCATTGCCAGATATAAGAGGACAAAGACGTAGACCACCATTATCTCCTAAAGAAAAATCTGGTTGTTCTGGAAACGGAATAAATGGGAAAAACGGGAATGGAAAGAGTCTACCTCCTTCTGAAATGGGATCTTCGAGATTGGAATCTTTTGGATGAAACGAAGAATTTTCTTATTCTATTTTTAATTTTGTTATGATATTTTGATGTTACTGACTGTTTGGCTGGGGAGGGAGAGATTTGCACTAAGTTCATTACTAGTCACCAGCCACTGGTGGGTGACCCACACCCAATTTTTGTTTAGGGGATTACTACCTTTTGGTAGTTTTTTTTTGGGGGGGGGGATTTTCTTTTTTTTTCTTTATTTATTTTAGTTTTTAATTTGTGATTTTTTTTATTGGAGGGCCTATACACATTGATTTGAGGTTTTATATAAAGATATTATTAGTATTTAGTAATAATAGCAGATATATCAAAGTTGAGGTTTGCTACTTTTAATGTTCGAGGATTAAATAGTCCGATTAAGCATAAGTGAGTCTTGGCGTATATTAAGAAAATGAAAATTGATATTGCCTTTTTACAAGAAACACATTTGAATGTGAAGGAAAGCGTGAAATTAAAAAGGGACTGGGTTGGGCATGTATATTCTTCTTCATTTAATTCTAGAGCTAAAGGTGTAGCAATTTTGATACCTAAAAATTTATCTTTTGAACTACAATCAATGGAGGAAAAGGCAGGATGTATTCTTAAATTGAATTGTAAGATTTTTAGTGAATTTTGAACTTTACTTAATATTTATCCCCCAAATGCAGATGATGAGGTATTTATTTCGGATGCATTTTTATGTTTGGGTCAGGCTAATGATAATATTTTAGTTGGTGGTGATTTTAATTGTGTTTTGGAACCTTTATTAGATAAATCTCTGAAGAAAGTTTAAAAAATCCAAGATGGCAATTCAGGTCCAAGCATTGATGAAAGATCTTAATTTAGTAGATATTTGGAGATGTCTTAATCCAACAGAGAAAGATTTCTCCTTTTATTCATCTAGACATGAATCGTTTTCAAGGATTGACTTCTTTTTAGTATCGGCACATTTACAAGGGAAAGTACAACAAGCGGAATATAAAAGTAGGGTGATTTCAGATCATTCTCTGTTAAATTTTACATATGAGACTTCTGAGAAAATTCAAATAGCTTATCGTTGGAGATTTAATACAATGTTAAAAATATGGAATTTATTGATTTTTTGAAAAAAACAAATTAATTTTTTTGGAAGAAAATTCTAATTCTGTTCAAAGTAAGTTTATATTATGAGATGCTATGAAAGCCTATTTGAGAGGACAAATAATTAGTTATACTTCTAAAATAAAAAAGAATCGATTAAATCAGAGTCTTGAATTAGAGAAACAGATCGATGAGTTAGAAAAGGAATTTCAGAAAGATGCTACAGAAGATCAGAAAATAGAATTACCCCCTAAGCCCTCTGCTTTTTGATTTAATAGTTGAGCTGCTAGCTGTTGCAATGTGAGCAAGTGAAAATTTTAGAGGCTTGTTTAGAGGACCAATTGAACATAGGTTATATGCAGATGACCTTTTTTGTGTCCACTCCAGAGGTATTGTCGTTACTTACATGCTTTAGTAAGTTAGCAGGATATAAACTTAATCTGCAAAGGAGTGAATTACTACCACTAAAAGGCTACTTGCTTGATATTCTAATTATCCTTTTAAAATAGTGAAAGATCAATTTAAGTATCTAGGTATTATAACCAAGAATTTAAAAAACCTCTTTAAATAAAAGTTTGTAGCTTTATTTAATCAGTCTAAAACAATACTTTGAATGGTGTTAGGTCTGCATTGTTCATGAATGAGTGAGACAAACACCAGACTGAGTCGAAATCAGGGTTCTTTGTTCTTTATTACCGGATTGTAACACTTGCGACTAACAAAGTTAGTCGGAGAATGCATTCTGCCGTTATCAGCAAAATGGTGATTTTTTATACCCTTGGATACATGCTTAGAACATCATCATATCATTACTTGTCCAATGACTAAAACTGTTGCTATCCTTTCCCTGCTAGCTTCCTGCCTCTCAATCCATCAATGTCTCTCTTATCTTGTAAGTACAAGGATGCATTCTGTTACTCCTTAGTACTGGGTGACTCCTTCTCCGGTCCCATCTCATGATGTTTTACCTAACAGGAGTACAAGGACACCTCCCCTTCTTGTTACTGCCCTGTACAGGGTAACTCCCTACACATTCCCATCTCATGATGTTTTACCTTACAATGGTCACCACTTTCTATAACTGTGATAGGCCATATTAATTTGATTAAAATGAATATTTTACCAAAATTTTTATATTTATTTCATTCAACACCAATTTTTATTTCTAAGTCTTTCTTTGACACATTGGAATCATCTATTATGTCATATATATGGAAAGGAAAGAAACCAAGAATAATAAAAGTTATCTTCAGAAGATAAGAAGTGATGGAGGACCGTCGTTACCTAATTTTAGATTTTATTATTGAGTAATGAACATAAGGAATATGTTATTGTTCTTAGAGTTTGATAATAGAGATGACTGCCCCAATTGGATGGAAACAATTGAAATCCCTTAAGAAGGCTTCCTTACAGGCAGTATTGGGTTCACCTTTACCTCTCTCTATTCCAAACTAACAAAGAATTTAATAATGAGATTTAGATTGAAGATTTGGAGTCAATTTAGGAAATTTTTTGGAATTATGAAATTTATATTTACTAGTCCTATCCTACTCAATCATTTATTCCAATTCGACATTTTGATTTATATTTACTAGTCCTATTCTACTCAATCATTTATTCCAATTCGACATTTTGATTTATATTTACTAGTCCTATTCTACTCAATCATTTATTCCAATTCGACATTTTAGATGCAAACTATGAAGAATGGAATTGTCTAGGAATTAAAACTTTTAACAATTTTTTTATCCAACAAAATTTTGCATCTTTACAATTGACAATTACATTTTTCTTTCTTTGGCTTGGCTTCGCGGACGAAGATTTATGGAGGGGGTAAAAAGTCCACGTCAGCTGCAGGCTCGTTTGTGGCTGACCAGTCCGATGCGGGACAGGCAGACACGATTGCAGCGGTTGCAAGGGAAAATTGGTTGGTTGGGGTTGGGTGTTGGGTTTTTCCTCCTTTGCCTTTTGTCAGTGAGGTGGGCTCTGCGGTCTTCTTCAAAGGAGGCTGCTGCCCGCCAAACTGTGAGGCGCCAAGATGCACGGTTTGAGGCGTTATCAGCCCACTGGCGGTGGTCAATGTGGCAGGCACCAAGAGATTTCTTTAGGCAGTCCTTGTACCTTTTCTTTGGTGCACCTCTGTCACGGTGGCCAGTGGAGAGCTCGCCATATAATACGATCTTGGGAAGGCGATGGTCCTCCATTCTGGAGATGTGACCCATCCAGCGCAGCTGGATCTTCAGCAGCGTGGACTCGATGCTGTCGACCTCTGCCATCTCGAGTACCTCGACGTTAGGGGTGTGAGCGCTCCAATGGATGTTGAGGATGGAGCGGAGACAACGCTGGTGGAAGCGTTCTAGGAGCCGTAGGTGGTGCCGGTAGAGGACCCATGATTCGGAGCCGAACAGGAGTGTGGGTATGACAACGGCTCTGTATACGCTTATCTTTGTGAGGTTTTTCAGTTGGTTGTTTTTCCAGACTCTTTTGTGTAGTCTTCCAAAGGCGCTATTTGCCTTGGCGAGTCTGTTGTCTATCTCATTGTCGATCCTTGCATCTGATGAAATGGTGCAGCCGAGATAGGTAAACTGGTTGACCGTTTTGAGTTTTGTGTGCCCGATGGAGATGTGGGGGGGCTGGTAGTCATGGTGGGGAGCTGGCTGATGGAGGACCTCAGTTTTCTTCAGGCTGACTTCCTGGCCAAACATTTTGGCAGTTTCCGCAAAGCAGGACGTCAAGCGCTGAAGATCTGGCTCTGAATGGGCAACTAAAGCGGCATCATCTGCAAAGAGTAGTTCACGGACAAGTTTCTCTTGTGTCTTGGTGTGAGCTTGCAGGCGCCTCAGATTGAAGAGACTGCCATCCGTGCGGTACCGGATGTAAACAGCGTCTTCATTGTTGGGGTCTTTCATGGCTTGGTTCAGCATCATGCTGAAGAAGATTGAAAAGAGGGTTGGTGCGAGAACACAGCCTTGCTTCACGCCATTGTTAATGGAGAAGGGTTCAGAGAGCTCATTGCTGTATCTGACCCGACCTTGTTGGTTTTCGTGCAGTTGGATACACTTCCAATCTCTTTTCAGTACCAACCGCTCAGTCCAAGATTCCGCCCTGCTCCAGCTCCCTCAACAGCCCCTAAGGCTAGAGCTGGATGAGGTTCCCACCCTGGATGAGACATATAAGGCAATCGAACAACTGAAAAGTGGCAAAGCAGCAGGTATGGATGGAATCCCCCCAGAAGTCTGGAAGGCTGGCGGCAAAACTCTGCATGCCAAACTGCATGAGTTTTTCAAGCTTTGTTGGGACCAAGGTAAACTGCCTCAGGATCTTCGTGATGCCACCATCATCACCCTGTACAAAAACAAAGGCGAGAAATCAGACTGCTCAAACTACAGGGGAATCACGTTGCTCTCCATTGCAGGCAAAATCTTCGCTAGGATTCTACTAAATAGAATAATACCTAGTGTCGCCGAGAATATTCTCCCAGAATCACAGTGCGGCTTTCGCGCAAACAGAGGAACCACTGACATGGTCTTTGCCCTCAGACAGCTCCAAGAAAAGTGCAGAGAACAAAACAAAGGACTCTACATCACCTTTGTTGACCTCACCAAAGCCTTCGACACCGTGAGCAGGAAAGGGCTTTGGCAAATACTAGAGCGCATCGGATGTCCCCCAAAGTTCCTCAACATGATTATCCAACTGCACGAAAACCAACTGCACAATTACATTTAATCTGCCAAATAAACACTTTTTTTAGATATGATCAAATTAGACATTTTATTTGTTCTAAACTTTCAATATTTCCATATCTTCTGGATCCAAATTTCATAGATGAACATTTTGAATTATAATTTATACATAAAGGTATAATATTCACCTTATTATAAAATATTGAATTTAAAAACAGTCTCTTTAATTAGGATCAAAACTGAATCGGAGAATGATCTCAATATATCTATTTCAGAAGAAGATTGGATTTCAGTTTTGGCTCTTAACCATGATTCATCTCAATGTGTGAGGCACAGTTTGATTCAATTTAAAGTGGTACACAGAGTACATTTATCTAAAGTTAAGCTTGCTTGAATCTACCCAGATATCAACTCATTGTGTGACAAATGTAAAAGATTTCAAGTCTCTTTGATTCATATATTTTGGTTTTGTCCCAATTTAGCAGAATTTTGGACAGCTATTTTCAGAACATTTTCGGTCATTTTTGGGATTGATCTAGAACCATGCCCATTTATTGCAATGTCGGGGTTCTCCAATGGTGTAAACATATATTTAATATTTAACCAAAAACAGGTCTTAGCATTTTTTAACATTACTGGCTTGAAAAGGAATATTGCTTAAATGGAAAGAGGTCTTTCCATCCACCCGTAGACAATGGTTACTGGATATTATGTCCTTTCTAAGTTTGGGGGAAAAAAATCAGACATAATGTTAAGATTACGACCTCTTTTGATAAGACTTATGGTCCATTTATTAGCTTACTTTCATAATTGGAATGATCAAGGTTCAGGGATGTAGTCAATGGGCATGTTTTGTCAGATCTCTGGAGGCTGTTGCTTGATTTCAAGTCTGCTTGAATACCAATTTGAACCTTGGTTGCTGGATGAGGTTAGACTTTATAATCAACCCTTTTTCTCCTTTCTTTTTCCCTTTTCATTTTTTTTTGCTATTTACTATATGCTTAGATTAGAATATCAGTCCATGTATTATTATTATTATTACTATAGGATATGCTACCAATCCAAATGTATATATTTAATTTATATGGACTTGTTATGTATGGTTGTATGATAAAAAATCAATAAAAATAATACAAAATGACTGAAGAACAACCAAAGGAACTGCTCACATTAACCATCTGAGACTCTTGCATTCATGAAACAATATTTATTTGTGTACATGTGTGTTTTTAAAATATTTTTATATTTTATACACACACACACAAATCTATTTTTAAAAAAATGTAGATCTAAAGCATGGTAACGGACCCTTCCAGCCTACGAGCCCATGCTTCCAAAATACCCCAATTTAACCTAAAACCTATGTGCATTTTGAATGGTGGGAGTAAACTGGAGCACCCAGAGGAAACTCACACACATGGGGAGAACGTACAAACACCTTACTGACGATAATGCTGGATTTGAACCTGGGGCGCTGGTGCTAACTGCTAGCTTACTTTCGTAGTTTATCCTTTTTCTCTTGGCATCTTTGTTGACTTATGTTGGTTTTAATAAACTATCCACTCTTCTGGCTACCTGCTAATTTTATCAACATCATGTGCCCTCTCTTTTGGCTGCTGAATTCCACTGTGACAGAGCCAAAATACCGTCTGGTCCTGAATCCACATGGCTCAATTTGTCTCTAGTGGCCCCACTGAGAGTTTGGAAGAGTAGAATCTGGTTGGAGCTGCTGAGTTCTTTCTCCAGTTTGGGAAAAGTGCATGTCTTTTTCACACCTCTGAAATCCAGTAGGCAATATCACTAATTTATCCTCTTTTGTGCTCAGTTGGTAAGCCTCTTTATTTCCTGAACACTACCTGCTTCTCCACCGATCTTTGTACCGTCCTTACTTGCGTGGGTAAAACTCCCGTCGACTCTTGTTTTCCTCAGGTGTTCTGGACACTGCTGCTACTGACTTGGAATCTGTTGACGAGATTTTTGAGGCAATCGGCGATGTTCTTCAGGAAGTGTCAGCCTCAAAAAATGAAGATGACATACGTGAGATTTGTCAAAAAATGTTTAATACTCTTAAACTGTGAGTAAATGTTTTCATTCTCTTCTATTGATTTTGGATCTTTTCACTAAGTTGTAAGATACTAACCATTGAAAATTAATCTCATCCTGTGTTATTATCAAGTTCTGAGTCAGGAACACAGTTTTTTTGACACAAGCTAACTTCATTATCTTGGTGCACAATGTTATTGCTGTGCACATATCAAACTTGTCGTACTGATGGCTTCCTCAAGCATTACAGTACACCACGCACAATAGAACATGCCTTCTGTCTTGTGAATTTACCTCTAGTTTGAACAGTGCAGAATTAAGAAACTGCCAAAGTCTACAACCATCCCTGTAGAAAATCCTTTGACGTAGGTTCAATGAATTAGTTAGGTTTTGTAAGGCCTTCCAGATACCACATGAAAGGAGATGCATTATAGCTACATTACACAAAAGGAAGTGGGAAATATAGCTGGATGAAGTATGGGGTGTGTGTTTAAACAGCTGTTTTTTAATTCTCAAGGAATGTTCGTGTTCTAGCAAAACCTGCATTTATTGCCATCATTAGTTAGAACAATACACCACAGGAACAGGGCCTGCGGCTCACGTGTCTGTGCAAAGCCTTGCTTGCAGATGAAGCATCCCTCTGTTCTAAGCATGTACATGTGTACATTTTGTTCCAAAATCTCTAATTCTCCCTATCAAGGTGTGACCACAATTGTGCACAATATTTTGAGACATTGGAGCAGAAATGGGCTATTCAGCCATCGTGTCTGCCCTGCCATTCCATCATGAGCTGCTCCATTTTTCCACTCAGCCCCACTGCCTGATCTTCTCCCCATAACCTGTGATTGCCTGCCTAATCAAGAACCTATCAATTTCTCCCTTTAATACACCCAATGACCCAGCCCCCACAGCTGCCTGTGGGAACAAGTCATCACCTTCTGGCTATTAAAGATATTTTCTGCACTTCTTTTTGATGTGGATGCCCTTCAATCTTGAAGTTGTGCCCTCTTGTGCCCCCCACCATTCTCCTAAATTCCAATGAGTACAGGCCAGGAGCTGTTAAATGTTTCTCGTATAATAATCCCTTCTTTCGTGGAATTATCCTTGTGAACTGGTTTTCTTCTACCAAAGTGCATGACTGTACACTTTCCAACATTGTATTTAATTTGCCATTTCTCCACCCATTCTCCTAATCTGTCTGAGACCTTCTGTAGCCTCTTTATTTCCTGAACACTACCTGCTTCTCCACCGATCTTCGTACCATCTGCAAACTTGGCCACAAAGCCAATAATTCTATCAACATAAGAAGAAGCAATCATATCACTGAACCCTGTTGAATACCACTAGCAGCTAGTAACTAACCAGAATATGATCCCTGTATTCCAAGTGTAGCCCAACTAAAATTTTATATAGCTGCAACATGATTTATTTACTTGTATATTTCATGCCTCACCCAATGAAGGAAGGATACCATACACCTTCGTTACCACTCTATAATTTTATATAGCTGCAACATGATTTATTTACTTGTATATTTCATGCCTCACCCAATGAAGGAAGGATACCATACACCTTCGTTACCATTCTATCTAATTTTGTGGCCCATTTCAAGGATGTATGGTCATGAGACCCCAGATTTCTCTACATATCGATGCTTATAATAATCCTACTATTAACATATGCTTTCCCCATACATGTGACCACCTAATGCATAACCTTACACTTCTCTGTGGATTAAACTCAATGGTACAACTGCACTGTTGCTGGATTTCTAACCATTGAATGGTGCAAGAATAGGAACTACTAGTATCAGGGTGAGGAGAGAAACAAAATAGGGTGGGGGTTGGGTTTGAAAGGAAGCCGAGTGAAATGTCAGCACCTATGCAAACCATTCTGGAACAAGAATATTGAAAGTTTGATTAGAAGGATGCACATGTTGGTTATAAGCATTTGGGTTTGAGTGAATCCTTTCTTTATTGGAAATGTAGGACTGAACATGAAATTAAGGCTGTAAGAGGATGTGAAATGTCCTTGGCAAGCAGTGATGGGGTGAATTGCAAAAACATGTATAAATATATTCGAAGGAAGAGATTAGGCGGGCAAAGAGCAAGTGCCCTTAGAGGCCATATGGGAAGTCTGTGCGGAGCTAGGAAATATGATTGGGATCCTAAAAGAATATTGTTCACCAGCGAGTAAGATGTGGAAGATGGATTGAGGTAGAGGGAAGTTTGTCTGAATGGAGGTATGTTAACAGTGGTGTGCTGCAGGGATCGACCCTGGGACCATTGTGTGTAATGTCTATAAATGACTTGGATGAGGACTGATCAAAAAGCTTTCAGATGGCACAAATATTGCTATTGTAGTTGATGGTGAAAGGATTCAGAAAGATGTCGATCACTTGGAAAAGTGGGAGATGGAATTTAATTGTGCCAGGTAATACATTTAGGACTGGAAGCGCTGACAACGTGGACAGTAAATTAGAGGGTTCTTGGTAGTATTCATGCACAGAGGAACATTGATCTACATGTGAGAGGTAAAACATGAAAATCTGTAGACACTGTGGTTGAAATAAAAACACGATGCTGGAGAAACTCCGCAGGTCAAACAGTGTCCTTTATGTCGTGAAGATGAAGATAAAACCAAGGCCCACACGCCTGCCCACCTTTTGTCTATACCTTGATGAAGGGTACAAATGAGGAGTAATGGAATAGATAAGAAGGAAAGAGGCAGTATGGGTGAACAGGTCTCATTTGGAGCATAAACAATGGCTTGGAATAGTGAGTTTGAGGACCAATTTGGGCAGCTCTCCATGTCTGCCAATCATGATCTCAATCTAAGCTAATACCTTCTTGCATGTGGTCTTAATGTCTGCCTTTCTTAAATGTTGCCATCATATTTACTTTTATTAGCTCCTTTGGCAGCATGTTGCAGGGACTTCCACTTGTTGATCAAAATTATTGTGTACCAGTGTTGAACCTATGACAATTTGGATGTTGGTCCATCTAAAAACTAGTGGGAAATTCATAAAACCTTTTGGCTTCTCAAAAATTTGATATACGTTTTGAGTTTTGGCTTCTTTTATCTCTTTTATGCCACATAATATTACTGAAAATTTACTTAAATTTATCAGTAGCCTCTTGTTCTGAATTGGAAATTGTAATCCACACGAAATTCTTCATAGTTTATAAAATCATTCATTGTGTGTATGAAGTTAAGTTTATGACAAATTGCCTCCAGTGGCTAGTGAGGCTGAAGGCTAGTGTAAAATTGTTTTGGTTTTCTTGCCAGCAATACATCAAACTCCTCAAAATCAAATGTATTACTGAAAGCGCCGATACAACTCTCGAAAGTAACTGGCAACGCGGGTAAGTAACGCATTTATTTCTTGAATTTTGTGGCTCCTTTTTCACTAATTCTATTTATCCATCTTGGCTTTTTTATTTTGAAAGCAGCATTTTGATGTTTGCCTAAAAAGGTCACAGGTTATTATTCCTTCTGTATAATCCTACCTACTGAAGATGAGGAAACCACTCTGATATGTCTTCATCAATGGATGATGATCTGATCTCTGCTTCACTCCAGTTCCATGCATAAATTTTATGTATTCTTTTCTGAATTGGGAGCATTGTCCATAGCTGATGTTTACCATTTCTATCCAAGAGACTGAAAGCAACTGTTGAATCCATTTGTTGGAGAAATTATTAACACTCCCTATCCTTTATGAATTGCTTTTAAGATCTAGGGATAGTTCCTTGGGTGATATTAAGAAAATATGGGAACAAGACTTGCATGTGATTCTATTTTGAAACATACCCGCTCATCTTCTCTTTGTGCTAGACATTCATTCATTCAATTTAAAGTAATCCATAGGGCTCATTTTTCCAAGGTTCAATTAGCTAAATTTTATCCTAATATCTCCTCTAAATGTGATCAATGCAGAAATGAGGAAGGTACTTTGTATGATGTATTTTGGTTATGTCCTTCTCTCTTTAATTTCTGGCAAGGGGTATTTCGCAGCTTATCATTAGTTCTTAATATTATCTTGACCCCTAGCCCTTTCCTTGCTATTTTTGGAGGGAATGGGCCAATGGATTTAATATTGACTGCTTCACAATCCCATGTAGCAACTTTTGCTTCCCTCGTGCTAGAAGGGCCATTTTGCTGAGATGGAAAGATACTGTCCCTCCCATTCATCTCAATGGTTGTCGGATGTGATGGCATGTTCATCTCTAGAAAAAAAATAGGTGTTTTATTGCTGCAATGGATCTTAACTTTCTTTCTCTGAGGTCCTTTTCTCAATTATTTTCAAAACTTGTAGATCAATTATTTTTGGTATTTTTTTTCATGACTCCATAGTTATTATTAGGAGTGGACTCCTTAACTTGGCCAGCTTCCCTCACAGGGAGGGGTTTAATTCTTAGTTAAGACTTTTTTTTTCTCTTTCCCTTTTTTTCATTTAATAACATGGGTTCATTTGTAGCTTGTTTATTGTTGTTTGATACTTGTAACTCAATATTAATTTACTTTATTACCATATGTACCTATGTTAAAACCAATAAAAAGATTGAGAAAGAACACTGTACACGAATTTGGGACCTGTTTGGACAGATTTAGTGATAATTTAATCCTCAATCCCACTTTAATCTCATTTATCTTTGTTTTTACTCGTTAACATCTAATTTTATAGCTTTTGTGAATAAATGAACTATGATTTCCCTTCTTACGGTAGATCTGATGATATCATTTATGGATTATTTGCAGGCCAATGCTGACCATGGCCTTTGAGAAGATATTCTCTTTCTTTCTTCCTTGCTGCATTAGAACATAGACTGTGTTGTACATGATATCCACATGAAACTATTGGAAGCCAGAATTGTGCACAGTGACTCATCCAATGTTCTATCTTCTTTGTACTAAACATGCAGAAAATCATAAATTGTGTAAAATATTTTCCTATAATGCGCACACACATATACCGTGTGGGTGTAGTATTCTAAATTCTGACTGACAAAAGCAATTTGCATTAAATGGACATGAGACAAAGCATATACCAGTAGCTGCCACAGTTAATCTCCCGCAATTAACACCCAATCAACTTCTCCCAGAGGCATCAGTTGTCCATCATATTGGTATCCTGTTCAATGCATTAACAAGTTTTGGAGAGGAATCAATTTAATAGATCGAAAACAGGCTTCAGAGTTGAGCAGGATTTTAATTCTAATGTTGTCTCAAATTAGAGGCACTTGATATGTTAATCTCCACCCTCAGGGACTGGTCTGGGCAATTAACACTGATAAGGTGCTGTGCTCCAGCCACAATATCCTGTTTATATTCCGTACAAAGAGATATTCCCAAGATCAAAAATTTACTGCACCCGCTATAAATTGTGCGTCTCCAGAATGGAGGACCATCGCCTTCCCAAGATTGTGTTATATGGCGAGCTCTCCACTGGCCACCGTGACAGAGGTGCACCAAAGAAGAGGTACGAGGACTGCCTAAAGAAATCTCTTGGTGCCTGCCACAGTGACCACCGCCAGTGGGCTGATATCGCCTCAAACTGTGCATCTTGGCGCCTCACAGTTCAGCGGGCAGCAACCTCCTTTGAAGAAGACCGCAGAGCCCACCTCACTGACAAAAGACAAAGGAGGAAAAACCCAACACCCAACCCCAATCAACCAATTTTCCCTTGCAACCGCTGCAACCGTGTCTGCCTGTCCTGCATCGGACTTGTCAGCCACAAACGAGCCTGCAGCTGACGTGGACATTACCCCTCCATAAATCTTCGTCCGCGAAGCCAAGCCAAAGAAGAAATTGCATTCTCATGTTCGCTATAACAGTCCCATGCTCGCAATAAATTGCCGGCGCATCTTTTCCACAGCTGCTATAAATTGTGTGCGTCCTTTTAGCTTGCAGTTATATTCTCACACCCGCTATAAATTGTAAACATGTAAAAATATACTTGTTTAGTGTGCACACGCATATAATGTGGGGGGGGGGGGGGGGGGGCGCCTGGTTTGAAAAATATAGTATTTGTTTCTCTCATTTCCATTTCTTACGAAGGTTCTTCTCTATGAAATGTTGGCTGTTTTTCTTTTCACAGATGCTTCTTGGCCTACTGGGTGTTTCCAGCATTTCAATTCAGAATTACTTGTTCCCATTGGCCTTAAATTGCCCCATTCCTACCCCTGGAGGTTTCCAAGCAAGGACTTGCACTCGTTCAGTCGCAGTACCAATGCTTGGGAACTCTAACCTCTTGATTCAATGGCAGTTTCTATTTGACTGTTATCAAACATTTGAATGAATCTCACACTGGCAAAAGATGATGCCCTTGAACCTATACTTTTCCCTATTCCCTGTTTTGGTACTTTATACCTAGCTTAACTTGACTGTTGCATCACAACTCTTTATGCACCATTAATTGTCTATTTATTTGTGCATTTGTTATTATTGCACTACCTGCTGTATCCGTTCGATTCCCTGCATGACAACCCAAACGTCTTGTACATGAGAATAAAACAACTCAAAAAAATGTATTGCATGAAGTGATATCTGTGGATTTTGACACAGGCCTTCCACACTAATAGGGGGCTATTTACAGTGCACTCCATAATGTTAGGGTCACCTTTGATCCCCACCTGTGGCTCCAAGTAGCTGTAGCACGTGCAGTGGCCTCACCCCGGTAAACATAGAAACATAGAAGATAGGAGCAGGAGTAGGTCATTTGGCCCTTCGAGCCTGCTCCACCATTCAATGAGATCATGGCTGATCTTAAAGTTCAGTACCCCGTCCCCGCCTTCTCTCCGTAATCCCTAATTCCCTTATACTGAAGAAATATATCTAATTCCCTCTTAAATATATTCAATGAACCTGCCTCTACTGCCCTCTGTGGCAATGAATTCCACAGATTCACCTCCCTCTGGGTCAAGAAATTCCTCCTCATCTCGGTCCTAAATGGTTTGCCTATTATCCTCGAACTATGGCCCCGGGTTCTGGACTCCCCCACTATTGGAAACATCTCTTCCGCATCCATTCTGTCCAGTCCTGCCAGAATTTTATAGGTCTCTATGAGATCCCCTCTCAATCTTCTAAACTCCAGCGAGTACAATCCCAATTTGCGCAATCTTTCCTCATAAGTCATTCCTGCCATTCCAGGTATCAGCCTGGTGAATTGCCTCTGCACTCCCTCCATCGCAAGAACATCCTTCCTTAGATAAGGCGACCAAAACTGCACACAATACTCCAGGTGGGGTTTCACCAAGGCTCTGTACAGCTGCAGCAAGGTATCCCTATTCCTATACTCAAACCCTCTTGATATGAAGACCAACATACCATTTGCCTTTTTAACGGCCTGCTGTACTTGCATGCTCGCCTTCAGTGACTGGTGCACAAGAACCCCTAGGTCTCTCTGCACATCCCCATCTCCCAATCTATTGCCATTCAAATAGTAATCTGCCCTCCGGTTTGTATTACCAAAGTGGATAACCTCACATTTATCCACATTGTAGTGTATTTACCATGTATCTGCCCCAATTTATCCAAATCACACTGGTGCTTCCTGACCCCCTCTTCAGTGCACACAACCCCTCCTAGCTTAGTGTTGTCTGCAAATTTGGAGATATTACATCCAATCCCCTCATCTAGATCATTAATGTAAATTGTGAACAGCTGGGGTCCCAGTACAGATCCCTGTGGCACCCCATTGGTTACCGCCTGCCACTCAGAAAATGAGCCGTTTATCCCAACTCTCTGTCTTCTATGCCAGCCAGTTCTCAATCCACATCAATACCTTGCTCCCAATCCCATGAGCCTTGATTTTGCATGCCAGTCGTTTATGTGGGACCTTATCGAAGGCCTTTTGGAAGTCCAGGTACACCACATCCACTGGCTCTCCCCCATCTATTTTACCTGTCACCATCTCAAAGAATTCCAATAGATTTGTCAAGCACGATTTACCTTTTGTAAATCCATGTTGACTCTGTCTGATCCCTACTCTGCTAGTCATATGCTCCGCTATTACATCCTTAATAATGGATTCCATCATTTTGCCCACTACTGATGTAAGGCTCACCGGCCTATAATTCCCCTCTTTTTCTCTACCCCCCCTTTTAAATAGTGGGGTAACATTAGCTACCCTCCAATCCATGGGTACTGATCCTGAGTCTATCGAGTTCTGGAAAATAATTCTTAAAGCATCTGCTATCTGAATGTCCACTTCCTTAAGTACCCTAGGATGTAGATTATAACATAACATAATAACATAACAATTACAGCACGGAAACAGGCCATTAGGCCCTTCTAGTCCGCACCGAACCAAACACCCCTTTCTAGTCGCACCTCCCTGCACAATGCCCATAACCCTCCATCTTCTTCTCATCAATATACCTGTCCAACCTTTTCTTAAATAATACAATTGACTCCGCCGCCACTATTTCTCCCGGAAGATCATTCCACACGGCTACCACTCTCTGAGTAAAGAAGTTCCCCCTCATGTTACCTCTAAACCTCTGCCCCTTAATTCTTAACTCATGTCCTCTTGTTTTAATCTTTCCTCCTCTTAACGGAAATAGTCTATCCATATCCATTCTGTCTATCCCTTTCATAATCTTAAATACTTCTATCAAATCCCCTCTCAACCTTCTACGCTCCAAAGAATAAAGACCTAATCTGTCCAATCTCTCCCTATACTCTAGATGCTTAAACCCAGGTAACATTCTGGTAAACCTTCTCTGCACTCTCTCCACTCTGTTTATATCCTTCTTATAATTAGGCGACCAGAACTGCACACAGAACTCCAAATTAGGCCGCACCAACGTCTTATACAATCTCAACATCACCTCCCAACTCCTATATTCCATGCAATGATTGATAAAGGCCAGCATACTAAAAGCCTTCTTCACCACCCTATTCACGTGAGTTTCTACCTTCAGGGAACGATGTACCGTCACTCCTAAATCTTTCTGCTCTTCTGTATTCCTCAATGCTCTCCCATTTACCACGTATGTCCTATTCTGATTCTTCTTACCAAAATGAAGCACCTCACACTTATCAGCATTAAATTCCATCTGCCATTTTTCAGCCCACTTTTCTAAGCAGCCCAAATCCCTCTGCAATCCTTGAAAACCTTCTTCATTATCCACTATTCCACCTATCTTAGTATCGTCTGCATATTTACTAATCCAATTCACCACCCCATCATCTAGATCATTAATGTATATAACGAACAACAATGGGCCCAATACAGATCCTTGAGGCACACCACTGGTCACCGGCCTCCAACCTGACAGACAATTATCCACTACCACTCTCTGGCCTCTCTCTTTCAGCCAATGTTCAGTCCATTTGACTATCTTAAAATTTATACCTAAAGACTGCACCTTCCTAACTAACCTTCCATGTGGTACCTTATCAGACCCTTGGGATTTATCGGCCTTCAATTTCCCCAAGACCATGTCCTTAGAGATACTGATTTCTTTCAGTTTCTCCCTTGCATTAGTCTCTATGTTTCCCAACATTCTTGGGAGGTTATTTGTATCCTCTCTTGTGAAAACAGAACTAAAGTAAGCCTTCTCAACAGATGGGCTGAACCAAGTGAGAGTAGCCAACAGGTCTTCAACCCTCAGTGAGGTAGGGGATCTGTCTATCCCAGCGTGTGATTGAGCGGAAGAGACCCATTAATGGTCAAGAAGGCAGTCCCAGCAGGCATTGTGAAGCACTAAGTACACGACAAGACACTTAGACATCCTGGTCATCCAATGCAGTAAGAGAGGACTCCAAGCATAATGGTTGTCTGTGCCATTGGATCAAGGACTCTTCTGCCAAGAGAGTAGGATCACCCTGTGCAACAGCTGTTCCACTTAAAACTCCATCACACACAGGTTTTCTTTGTGTGTCTTCTTTGAACCAAAGGACAACCAATAATGGTGCAGGTATAAGAGCTAGGCTCGCCATTTTTCAACGTGCGGACTAGAGTTGTGCCAATGAAAGTCAAAGAAGCCATTACAAAACTGAAAAACAAGAATAAAGCAATGAGACATTGCCCAAATCTGAGGATTGTGAAAATTAACTGTTTGAAGCATCGTTAAGAAGAGCGTCTACAGTGAGCTCAGTAATCACAAAAACCAAGGAAGATCTCCACTGTTGATGAAAGAAGAATTCTCATTATAATGAAAAAAAAATCCCCAAATGCATGTCCAATAGATCAGAAACACTCTTTAGGAGGGAGGTGTGAATGTGCCAATGACGACTGTCTGCAGAAGACTTCATGAACAGAAATACAGAGGCTACACTGCAAGATGCACACCATGAGTTCACCACAGAAACAGGATGGCTAGATTACAGTTTGCCAAGAAGTATTTAAATGAACCTGCAGAATTCTGGAAAAAAGTCTTGTGGACAGATGAGAACAAGATTAACCTGTATCAGAGTGATGGCAAGAGCAAAGTGTGGAAGTGTAAAGGAACTGCCCAAGGTCCAAAGCATCCCACTGCATCTGTGAAATGAGGTGGTGTTATGTTCTGGGCTGCCACAGGTACTGGCGCACCTATCTTCATTGATGATGGCAGTAGCAAATTGAATTCTGAGGTGTATAGAAACATTTGCTCAAGTTTGAGCAAATGCCTCCAAACTCAATAGATGCAGCTTCATCCTACAGCAAGACAATGGTACCAACCATACTGCTAAACCAAGAAAGGAGTTTTTCAAAGCTAGATACTGAAAAAAGTCTTGAATGTTCAAGTCAGTCACCTGAATTCAATTGAGCATGCCTTCCCTATGCTGAAGAGAAAACTTAAGGGGACAAGGCCCCCAAAACAAGCAGGAACTGAAGATGGCTGCAGTAGAGGCCTGTCAGAGCATCACTAGAGAAGATACTCAGCACCTGGCGAGGTCTATAATTCACAGACTTCAGTCATTGGATACAAAGGATATGCAACAAAGTACTAAACATGACTACTTTAATATATATACATTGCTTTGTCCCAAACATTCTGGTGCCCTGAAATGAGGGGACAATGTGTAAAGAGTGCTGTAATTTCTCCATGGTCAAACCAAAATGTATACAAATTCCTGAAATAAAATCTGGAATGTGCACTTTAATCATGTGTGAATTGCTTTATTACAAATCTAAAGCTGTGTAGTACAGGGACAAATAAACAAAAAACCCTTTGTCCCAGACATTTTGAGCATACTATATTTTGTAATATTTTCAGCGCACATAGGGAGGAATCAAGAGCAGGATCCCCAGGGAACTCAAAATCAACCTCCCTATAGGCATCTCATCCTGTTTTGACCTAGGGACTCTTCTTTCTCTTCCCACAGATCCTGCCTGACGTAAATGTGTTTCCAGTGTCTTCTCTTTTTATTTCTAATGTTTGGCATCTGAAAATGTTATTTTTGCCCCTTCCACAGTCTTGTATGAGATTGGGGCGCAGAATGCTTCAAGGGGGTACATCACAAAGCCATTCAGGATAAATGAATGATCTTAAACAAGGTCCCATTCACCAGGTCATCCATCCACCTAATGCATCAAGGCTGCAAAGTGTTGTGTCTGGAACAAGTACCGTAAATACCATTGTATATGACAATCTGCGAAACTTACATTTTCTCCTTAAAATCAGGATAATCCTGCAGAGTATAAAATTCTTATCTTGACGATGAAGTCACAACATCGCCATCTTCCTGTGGCTCCAATGCAATCTTGCGCATGCCCTGTTAGTTATTTGTAAAGTCTCAGCGTTTCTCCATGGGGTCCATTGTAACAGCCTGTTACAGGAGCCGACAGTGGATTATTTTAAAATATCAAAACAACATTTAAACCTTCAAATTATTATTTATTATTCAAATATTTTGATTTGCTTTTAATAACATCCACTGGTCAGCGTTAAGTGGCAGATTTTTTGGGTGGGGGAGTGTTGCCTTACACAAAGGCTCAAAACCAACATTTTAGAATTCTGAGTCGTCCTATACAACAGCATTACAGTAGATGGGTTTTTTTTGGCAGTGTTGGCCAAACCTGCAATTTCCATTGGTAAGATGTATACCACTCTGTCCATCATGTTGTCAGGTTGAAGTCTCTCATGGACCAGCACAGAGCACGTAGATGTACACACACACACACACACACACACACACACACACACAAATGTATATATAATATATTTTATATTTGTTTACTTATATTCTACATTATGCTATCTCAGAATTCTGGAAAATACTCAGGAAGTATATTTACGAGGGGCTGGATGTTAATAATTCTTTAATGATTTGATTAGAAGACCAGGAAATTGAGATGAGCATTTAAAAGGGTCTTTCTAAAGATGGCACAAGGAACAAAGCTGGGAATATTTGACTTTTAAGGACTCTTGGGAAAGATGATGTGGGGTATTCTCTTCATAAGAGGTGGAATAACTAGAGTTGTGTGAGACAATCTGAAGACTATTTAGGCAAAAGGAAGAAAGGAAAGGAAATGTGAGTGTACTGTATAAACAGCACAAGAAAATAGTTGTCACTCATTGGGATATGGAATAAATAAAATATTTGGAGCATGTAAGAAGAATGGTGCATTGATTTTAATCTTCATGTAGTTTGAGTCAGTTATATTAGAAATGTTATCCATGAGAATGAATTCGGTGAGGGCTGGGGAGTTGGTGACTCTACTGGGCCTGATAGTTTGCATTCTGGAATTTTAAATTGCTGTAGAGATAATGCGTGCTCTGGTTGTGGATAACGATGAATTGATTTATTTTTATTATACACTGGATGCAGACTACAAGACTGAAGATGTCAAAGGAATCTGGATGATGAGAAGGGATTTGGGCACGGTGAGTGAGTTCTTTAACTTCTGCTGTCTTTAATTTCAGATCTGATCAAGTGAAAGTCAAAGTTCTGGGTATATTATGCAGGACTAGATGTTAATATCCCTTATTGCATTCCTGAGACTTGCTGCCTAGACTCTGTGGGGTAGCCAAGTGAGTGGGGTAGCTAAGTGAGTGGTGGCATCTTCTGGATTATCAAATGGGCACCCTCCTTCCTCAGTGTTTCACTGATGGACCCAAGATCCCTTCAGAGTGTTCTGCAGTGAATCCTGGCATCCCTGGCTCACCCCCCTTGATGCTATTCACTCAGGGGCCCAAGTGGAATCCTTTCTCCTCACCCAGAGTCACTGACTATCATTTTCAGCAGCTTTGGAGAGATCCTTGACTGCCTGTCGGTGTGTCTTTCCTTGCACCCCTAACTCTGCTACCATCTTCCAATCACATGTCCTGCCTAGCTGCCCAAAATCTGTGGCGATTCCGGCTTGACCCTCACCTTCCTGGACAAATGCTGTTAACGGCCAGCGGGATGAATGGGGAGGTAGAGTGTTAACACTTATAACCATATAACCACTTACAGCACAGAACAGGCCAGTTCGGCCCTACTAGTCCATGCCGTAACAAATCCCCACCCTCCTAGTCCCACTGACCAGCACCCGGTCCATAACCCTCCAGTCCTCTCCTCTCCATGTAACGATCTAGTCTTTCCTTAAATGTAACCAATGATCCTGCCTCGACCACGTCTGCCGGAAGCTCATTCCACATCCCCACCACCCTTTGCGTAAAGAAATTTCCCCTCATGTTCCCTTTATAATTTTCCCCCTTCAATCTTAAACCATGCCCTCTAGTTTGAATCTCCCCCACTCTTAATTGAAAAAGCCTATCCACATTTACTCTGTCTGTCCCTTTTAAAATCTTAAACACCTCTATCAAGTCCCCCCTCAATTTTCTACGCTCCAGAGAAAAAAGCCCTAGTCTGCACAACCTTTCCCTGTAACTCAAACCTTGAAATCCAGTCAACATTCTTGTGAACCTTCTCTGCACTCTCTCTATTTTGTTTATATCTTTCCTATAATTTGGTGACCAAAACTGTACACAGTACTCCAAATTTGGTCTCACCAATGCCTTGTACAATTTCATCATAACCTCCCTACTCTTGAATTGTCTGCCGATTTTCCAGCATTGCTGCAAGACAATGTAGCACCTGGTTATGATGCCAGGTGTATGGCCTTTGAATGAGGCTGGTCCTGCAACGCACCAAAATATGTTTTAGTGTAGCTGAAGTTGGGCAGAGGGAGCATGTGGGATCCTCTCCATACCACTGGCTGAGATTCATGGTAGACCAGCAAGACATCTTATGCGGCCCTGATGGAGAAGCTCGCTATGACTCCATCTCCCACAACTCTTTCCAGGAGATCTTCCTTTTCTCCACTCCCTCCCATCTTGGTTTGCCTGAGTGATGGCCATTGTGTACCTTGCCGCCTCCACCTGCTGACGTATCTCCTTTGTCACAAGCCTATATCTCTGAGATGGAGTAGCCTTGTACCAGGCTGGTGTACTGGCCTAAGACTATTCCTCTCTTGTTGCACTTGGCCCACGATGTCCCTATACTTGAATGTTGCCTTTGCATGCTTAGTTGCTTTTGATGGAATCCATTTCCTCCCAGTATCCAGGATGACAGCAGCTTTAGCTACAAATGGATCACTCACCTTTGTTAACATCATCTCCGGTCTTACTTTGGCAAACTTATACTCCTCTGAAAGACTGGAAATGGGTAGCTCTAGAACTCCTTTGCCGTAGAGTTCAATGCTGCTGAGGCATCTGGGAAGACAAGCCACTTCCTTGCAAACAAGTTGATCAGTCTATCCAGCTTTTCCATGCTCGAGACTGGAACTTCATACAGGGTTAGTGGCCACATGAGATGTGGAAAGAACCCAAATTGCATACACCAAAGTTTCAACTTTCCAGGTAGTGTGGTTCTGTTGATGCTCTCAAGGCCACTGAGGGTATCCTTCTTGGGCTGATGTACCTGTTCTATATCTTTGAGGGATGTTTTATACCATCAACCTAAGCTTTTTACTGGTTTCTTGAAGACTTTTGGAATCTCTGATCACCCATGTAGAAGTGTTGATCTACCAGCTTCCCCTTAACGATGGAGATGCTTCTGGACTTGCTCGACTTGATCTTTGATCTGCTGCCTTTGACTTCAGATCTGATCAATTGAAAGTCAAAGTTCTGAAGTAAACACAACAATATTCACATGCTCAGTCCATGCATCACAGTAAACTGGACGGAGATTGGTGTTCCTTGACAGGGCTGCGTTTTTAGCTCCCGCTCTATTCGTTATGCATCTATGACTGGGTCGATATGACAACAACAACATTTACAAATTCGCTTCCGATCCCGTGGTAGAGGGTAATATTAAAATGGGCAATGTCAGCATATAGGAGAGAGATTGAAATCTTGGCTGAATGGTGCAACAAAAACCTCGGACTCAATGTTACCAAAACCATGTTACCAAAACCAATGACTTCAGGGTGGGAAAATTGATCATTGGGAGATCAGAGGAGGAGAAAGTGAGCAAATTTAAGTTCTTCGTCACAATCTCAGAGGGTCTTTCCTGACCCAACCACACTAATGGCATCGTGAAGAAAACACATCAGAGCCTCTACTTCCTCAGGAGTATGTGGAAGTTAGGTATGAGATCGGAAACACTGGCAAATTTCTACAGATGAGTGGTGGAAAGTGTACTGACTGGCCGCATCACAGTTTGGTATGGGGATTCCAATATCCGTCAGTGGAAAGTCATGCAAAACGTAGTGGACACAGCCCAGGACTTCACAAGCAAAATTCTCCCGACTGTCAAGTACATCTACGGAGAATGCTGCCATCATCAAGGATCCACACCAATCAGCACACACTCTGTTCTCACTGCTGTCATCAGGAAAGAGGTATAGGTGACACAAGACTCTCACCCCCAGGTTCAGGAACAGCTGCTCCCCGTCCACCATCAGACTCCTCAACAACAAACTCATTCAGGGACTCATTTAAGGACTCTCACTTGTACACTTCATTTTTTTCTTTCTGTATTTCGCTGGCAGCTTGTTTATATGTGTATGTTGAGTACAGTTTTTTTTGCACTGCCAATAAGTGGTAATTTTGCCTCAGCTGCAGGAAAAAGAATCTCAGGGTTGTATATGATGGAGGGGGTAAAAGTCCACGTCAGCTGCAGGCTCGTTTGTGGCTGACAAGTCCGATGCGGGACAGGCAGACACGGTGGCAGCGGCTGCAGGGGAAAATTGGTGGGTTGGGGTTGGGTGTTGGGTTTTTCCTCCTTTGCCTTTTGTCAGTGAGGTGGGCTCTGCGGTCTTCTTCAAAGGAGGTTGCTGCCCGCCGAACTGTGAGGCGCCAAGATGCACGGTTTGAGGCGAGATCAGCCCACTGGCGGTGGTCAATGTGGCAGGCACCAAGAGATTTCTTTAGGCAGTCCTTGTACCTTTTCTTTGGTGCACCTCTGTCACGGTGGCCAGTGGAGAGCTCGCCATATAACACAATCTTGGGAAGGCGATGGTCCTCCATTCTGGAGACGTGACCCACCCAGCGCAGCTGGATCTTCAGCAGCGTGGACTTGTCAGCCACAAACGAGCCTGCAGCTGACGTGGACTTTTACCCCCTCCATAAATCTTCGTCCGCGAAGCCAAGCCAAAGAAAAGATATGTACTCTGACAATCAATCTGAAATCCTGTCTGATTTTCTGTCAATGAGAAAATGTGGCAGTAGATTAGCATGCTGGGAGCTCCACTAGCAGCCTTCTGTTTCACATCCACCCAGGAAGGCATATGCACTCTTGCTCCAACAAATTGTTAAAAGATGGGCCTCCTTGCATTCCCTTCGTCCTACTCTTGGGGAAGGACTGTCCCCTGGGGTAAGGTGAAACAAGTTTGCCCTTAAATGAGGTGAGCAATATGAGTAACACATGCAGCTTTTGGGTTACCCTGGTTTAATTGGTCAGTTTTATGTAACAAGTTCTGAGGTTAAACATGGGAGATAAATGTGTTTGCCACGTCTGTGGCACGGTTAGCGCAACAGTGATTTGGGTTTGAATCCGGCACTGTCTGCAAGTAGTTTGCATGTTTTCCCTGTGACCTGCATGGATTTCCTCTCAGTGCTCTGGTTTCCTCCTACCATTCAAACAAAACGTATGGGGTTTGTAGGTCAATTGTTGTATTTGGATGGCATGAAGTGCCTGTTGCTGTGCTGTATGTCCAAAATTAAAAATCAATGAACAATTTTGCTCATTGTGATTTTAGACAGTAGATGTGAAGAAGCTGGAGAAAGCTGAAGCCAGGCTGAAAGCAAAGCAAGAAAAGAGGACTGAGAAGAGCTTCCAGAAGTCAGCAAGTCCCTTGTAAGTATTGAGCAGGTCTATCTGCAGGAACTGGATGTTCATTTGTAAGCACTGTTGCCTTCGGTGTGGCCAGAATTGCACCCCATTTTAATTCCAAAATGAGCCGGTGACAGGTAATGGGGACCATTGGGTCCTCTTCTGAGGGACATGCGAGAAGTATAAAGGGACGAATTGTTTCTGAATTGGATGGGGGAGGGCTGTAATTCTTGAGGAGGGGTTTGCTTGTGCTTTTGGGAGAATTTGATCTAGTCTGCTGGGGGATGTCCCAAAGTAGCATTGTAGTAAATATGAAAATTCAAGCAAATGTAGAGGTTAAAGCAAGCAGATGTGCTTGGTGCCACTAGTATTGCCTGGTGTTCCAACAATAAGAGAATGGAAAACAAGAAGAGTTCCTTCAGAGACACTGAGTATCTGCAGATTATCCTCCTGTGATCCTGCAGCTCACTGTCCTCTGATAAACCCAAGCTCCCAGATCCAAACCTCTAATTCAATGAAAAGGCTTTGGTTTAGTGTGAAATCATTCACTTTGGAAAGTTAATCCAGGCCAGGACACACATAATAAATTTCATGGAACTGGATAGTTCTGATGAACAGAAACTTGGGGTACAAGTACAGTTTCCTGAAAATTATCACTCAGGTAGACGGTAGTAAAGAAAGCATCTGCATGCTTCATCGGTTAAGGTACCAGAGTTGGGATGTCCAGATGCAGTTGCACTTGGTATTGGTTAGGCTGCACTGAGTACTGTTTGCAGTCTGTACACAATGTTGCAGGAAAGATGTGAGTCAGTTAGAGAGGAGTCAAAAAAGATTCTTTGGAATGTGGCTGATTAGAGGACGTTATATCACTTGCTCCTTGTTGCCTATTACCTGCTCCAGACCTCTCTCTTCCTCTTGACTTGATTGCCAATATCCCTGACAGGAACATGTATACTCTCCATTCTCAAAATTTTGCCTTTGAAGGCTACCCACTTACTGAACACATCTTTGCCAGACAACATCTTATCCTAATCCACGCTCCTAGATCCTTTCTCATTTCCACAAAATTGGCCTTTCTCCGATTTAGAATCTCAGCTCGAGGCCCAGACCTATTCTTATCCATAATCAACTTGAAACTTGTGACATTATGATCACTGGACCCAAAATGTTCACCTACACAGACTTCTGTCACCTGACCTGTCTGGTTCCCTAATAGGAGATGGTATTGCATCATCTCTCATTGGTACCTCTATATATTGATTGAGAAAACTTTCCTGAACACATTTGTCAAACTCCAAGCCATCCAGTCCTTTTACAGTCTGGGAGTCCCAGTCAATATGTGGAAAGTTAAAATCTCCAGTGATCACAACTTTTTGTTAAGTCTGTCTGCTTTCTCTCGACAGATTTGCTCCTCCAATTCTCTCTGACTATTGGGTGTCTACAATACAACCCAGTCAGTGTGGTCACACCTTTCCCGTTCCTCATTGCCATCCTTGCCCTTTCTAGCCAGCGTGTAACAGATCCTGCCACAACCCAGCCCCACTATCAGACAGCAGAAGACCAATAGAAAGTTGACTTGAACTAGTTTATTTGCCTGTGGGGATGATACTGGTGTAATTTTATGAGCACGGATACAGAGCACAGATTCTTCCATTTAAAAAAAACATTACAGCCCAGACAACTGCCCCTTCCAGGCTGTGCCAAACTATTATTCCGCCGAGTCCCACTGACCTGCACCCAGTCCGTAGCTTTCCATACCCGCCCCATCCATATACCTATTCAAATTTTTCTTCAATCTTAAACTTGAGCCCTCATTCACCACTTCAGCTGGCAGCTTTTCCATACTCCCACCACTCTCTTCACCCTAACCCATGTCGTCTGGTTTGTATCTCTCCTAGCCTCAATGGAAAAAGCTTACTCTAACCCTCATAATTTTGCATACCTCTTTAAAATCTTCCCTCATTCTTCTCCACTCCAGGGAATAAAATCCTAACTTGTTTATTAACCTTTCCCTGTAGCTCAGTTGCTCAAGTCTAGGCAAAATCCTTGGAAATCTCCTCTATTCTCTTCCATTTGTAGGAATGGAAAGAGGTGAAAAAATCACTTGAGATTAGTAAAACGGAAGGGGTACCAAACAAGGAAAGTTGCATGGATGTCTTTCCTGTACTTAGGTGACCTTGAATTTCGCCTCACCAATGTCCTGTACAACATGACCCGAACAGCCCAACTCTGGTACTCAATACCTTGATTAAGTAGGCCAGTGTGTCTAGAGCTCTCTTTACGGCCCTATCTATGTGTGACATCAGTTCCAGAGAAATGTGTATTTGTACTCCCAGATCCCTCTGTATTACCACTCTCCTCAGTGCCCTTTGAAGTTAACCCAGAGGTCCCAGGATTTCATGGTATCTTCCCATCCCCACTGTTCCTGACAGAAAGACACAGGGAAGAAGTTTGGTTTGGAGCACTTTCTGTGTCATTGGGCATGGATGAAGATCCTTAATCTTTTGAACTTGTAGGAGGATTGTATTCACTTTCATACATGAAAGGTCAGGGTTGTTGAAATTGCACTTGGATTGTTATTGAAACTGAATAAATATATGGTCTTGGAATGCAGTTGCTTGAAACAACCTGAAAATGGCACTATTTTCAAGCAACGAATGTGAAGTTCCTCAAAGATATTGGTCAGATATTGGTTTTTCTTCTTGGATGGATTCTTAAATTAAGCTTCTGCCCGAAAAGATGTGGAATTGTACAAGTTGATGTGTGTCCTTCAAAGACTCCTTTGGAGCTGTTGCCCTTTGATGTGGGTTTTGCTTGGACACTTTGAAAGTTCTCTCTCGCAGAAGTTATTGGAAGAAGTTTGTTTTCTTTTCATATTCTGGTGTTTTAAAAATATTTTAAGAGTGATACAGGTTACGCAGAGCCAAACTTTCAGGTTATTTCAGGGACAAGAATTGAAACTTTGCTGTCATGTTTTCCTTCAAGATCAAAAAACTGCAGATGCTGGAAATCTGATATCAAAATAAAAAAAGTGCTGGAAACACTGAAGAGGTCAGAGAAATAAGATAAATAGTCAGGGTTTCAGCTGAGAAGCCTTCAACGTGTTTTGAGGAAGTCTTACACCTGAAACATTAACTCTTGTTCTCTTCCTATTGATGCTACCTCTCCTAGGTTTTTATAGCATTTTCTGTTTGCATTTCAGGAGTTTAACATAAGCTTCAGCAACATCTCGGAAATGCTGTTCACAGTTTTAACATACCGTTCTTTGTTTTCTCCCACTTCTCCTTGTTGGGTACAAAAAAAGCAGAGCAAAGAATGGACATTTGTAGGAATGGAAAGAGGTGAAAAAAATCACTTGAGATTAGTAAAAGGGAAGGGGTACCAAACAAGGAAAGTTGGATGGAGCTGAAAATTGAAAGAAAGGTACAGGGAGGAAATGGTTCAGTTCCTTCTGGAGACTGAAACAAAATGATGTTTGAACCATGAGGCTTTGTGTTAGTTATTAGTTTAAAAATGCTAAAGGTAATGGCAAAGAAAACCAAGGTATCAAAGTGATAACTAAAGCCAAGAGCAGCATATGCTACATTTTTAAAGAACTTGAAAAATGGATTTCAAAGAGAACGGGGTGGTTGCAATTCATAAAAGTACTCAACGATCAAATTGTAAATTTGGCAAAGAGAATAGCAAACTCCAAAAAGTTAATGACAACAATCATTGTCTGATAAAAGAAATTATTTCTAATTGGAATGGGGATAAAGATGAGACATAAGCTCAAGATTAGCACTGGATTACAGGAGAAATAGGATTGAATCATCGAAAGAGTTGCTGGCTTGTGGAACACTTTCATGTGGGTCAATGATAAATTAACTTGTGCGTTTGAACCGATGTTGAATAATGTAATTAGGAAAACTATGGGGGGAAAATGGGGCTGCGTACAGGGACCTGGATCATTGCAGGGCATCAGAACAAATGGCTTGCTCTGATGTCAAAACTATTATTTGTATCAGGCAGCAGAAAAGCCTCGCCCGTAATGACTACTGTCGTATGGGCACAGATCCAATAAATCATATTTCAAATGTTATGCACTCATACTCTATGTTAGGGTGGCACGATTAGCGTAGCGGTTAGCGGAGCGCTGTTCTAGCGTCAGCAATTTGGAACCGGGGATTGACTCTCACACTGTCTAAGGAGTTTGTATGTTCTCCCCATGTTTGCGTGGGTTCTCCCCGGGGGCTGCAGTTTCCTCTCACCCTTCAAAATGTACTGGGGTTTTAAGTCAATTGGGTGGCATGGGGCTGTGAATTGAAAGGACCTGTTACTGTATGTGTTTATAATAATAAAAAAATGAGAGCTGCAGTACTAGCTGTTTGTGGTTTGTCACCTGAATTGAAATATTGCTTTGCCACCATGGTTTTCAATGTGTTGGCAATTGCTTTATAATTATCTGTTATTTATTACCAGGGTTCTCGAGGAAGCCTCAGCCAGCCAAGCTTCCAACAAGAAGGAAAGTCGCTTGGAAGCTTCTGGAAAGAACAAGTCATATGACATTAAAATTGAAAATTTTGATGTCTCCTATGGAGACAGGTGAGTACCACTGTGAACATTGACATTGGAAGGTCTCTTGTAAACGCCTTGATCAATGACCATAATGAGACAGTACTCCATATTGTTGTCATGCAACCACCAGCTGCCAGAGGCCTAAATGCATGGAGCATGTCTTTTGTTCACTACTTCCCATGATGCCTTGCAGAAACACATTCAGGATATGGAATATAGAACCTTACAGCACCCTCCAGGCCCTTCAGCCCATGGTGTTGTGCTGACCTATATAAATCTACTCATCAAACTAAACCTTCCTTGCCTCATACCCCTCTTTTTCTTTCATCTATGAGCCTTTGAAATCTCCCTATTTTACCAGCGTCTGCCAGCATGCCTAGGCGTGCATTCCAGGCACCCATTACTTGTGAGTGCAAAAAAAACAACTTACCCCTGAACTTTCCTCCCCTCACTTTGTACGGACGTCCCCTGATGTTTGCTTCTCACGGCCCGGGAAGAAGATGCTGGCTGTTTACCCTATCTGCATCTCTCATAATCACGTGGACCTCTTATTGTGTTAGCTCTTATCCTCCTTTGCTCCAAAGAGAAAAACTCCAGCTCTGCTAACCTTGGCTTAAGAGACTCATTCTCCAATCCAGGTAACATCTTGGTAAATCTCCTCTGCACCCTCTCCATAGCTTCCACATCCTTCCTGCAGTGAGGCAACCAGAACTGAACATAATATTCGAAGTGTGGTCTAACTGTAGATTTGTAGAGCTGCAACATTACCTCATGGCTTTTGAACTCAATCCCAACTAATGAAGGTCAGTGTACCATAAGCCTTAAGGATGGGGAAAGTGACTCTTCTCCATATCTCCCATACATTGCATAGGCTGGATCCAGCTATAGGAAAGATATCATTAAGCTGGAAAGGATGCAGGAAAGATTTAAAGAATTTTACCAGCACTGGCAGGAAAGACTGGATAGGCTAGAACTTTTCTCCTTAGAACATGGGAGGCTGAGGGGGGTGTAATGGAGCTTTATAAAATAATAAGGGGCATAATGGAAATATGATGGTCCTTTTCCAAGGCAAGGGTACTTAGAATTGGCATTCACCAAGCAAGAGGACATGGAGGATCATGAAATCAGTGGGAAATAAGCGAGCATTCTAGGACAGCCATTCTCAACTTTTTTTGGCTATGGTCCACTGAGGATTCTGCTCAGTTTATGGGCCCCCTTCCCTGTGAAGCAGTCAAGTTTAGTTGGTTTCTTTCATACTTTTACCGACTATATTTTAAAAAAAACATGAAATATTTTGATTTCCGCCAATGATCCACCATAAATGTTCTGTGGCCCCCAGACCCCTGTTGAAAATAGCTGATTTCGGACGTTGATTTCCAGATATATGTCACTAGGACATTGGGATCTATCCCAGGATTTTGACTCTGGTAAGAAAGGGATTTTGATGGGTCTTTGTACCTTTTCTAGCCGCAGCCTGGAGTGTGTCGCCAAAATTATTCCTTTATTTAAGAAAACAGTAGGGATAATCCAACAATATGCCAGTGAGCCCTCATACATCTGTGGGAGAGGAAGAAATTGGACAATTCTTTGAGAAATAGGATTTACAAAAGCATGGGCTTATTAGGCAGTCAAGGTTTTGTGTGGGGCAGGTCGTCGTGTCTTAAGCATTTAAAAGGGATCCAATTTTTCAGAGAACGGTCAGTCTATGGAACAAGCTGCCAGAGGAAGTGCTAGAGGTGAGTCCCATTGTAACATTTAAAAGAGATGTCGATGTAAATGGATAGGAAAGGTTTGGAGAGATATGTTTCTGTGCTGTCAAACTCTGCCTGTCACTTCATATTTGTGAGCACATGCATCATGTGTACCAGTGTTTATATTATATGGATGTAGCTCACCTGAGGGCAATAGACAAACGTCAGCAAGCTTGTGGTCAGAAACCTAGTTTTCCCACTGAATAACAGCGCTTTGTTGTCGTGAGGGTGGAATCACATCAAGCCTACTGTGCCAATTTGAGACCGATAGGGAATTTGTATTTAGTGAAATCTCAGCAAGTGTTTAATTAGTTTTTGAAAAACTAGCGTGATAGTAGTGGATTTGTTTAAAATATCCTGGAGTGTTCTTTATATCTTGCATTTGTAAAGCACAGCAAAGGTAACTACTTCACCTTAAAAATGTCAATTAACCGAATAAATACTTCTTTCATTGTCATTTTATAAATTGGTTGTGAGGGGATACTTTGGTTTCAAGTGCTTGAATCTGAACATAACTGAGCAAATGGAATCTATTAGCAATGCCAGGAGTGTATCTGCAGGAAAATCCAGTGATTCAGGAGAAAATGCTTGAACTTGAACAGGAGCAACATCCAACCTTGTGCATTCCCATTTTGTGTAGTAACCCTTTTATATAGCACCTTATTTCTGGAAATTTGAATATAATGCATCCACTGAGTCCCCTTTACGCACCCATTTGTAACCTCCTTAAAATCTCTAGCAAATTTATCAAACATGACCTGCTACCACCGTCTGTAAGGGATATGAGCATTCTCTTATTGACTGATGTTAGGCTAAATTAGCCTGCAGTTTGCTGCTTTCTCTCTTTTCTTGAATATCTTGTGTAACTTCTATTTTATTTAGTCTTTAAAATTTCTAAAATCGATCCAAAATCCAGAGATTTTTCTTAGATTATAATCAAAGTCCCCTGGATGTCAACTGATGAAAGAAGGTATGCTAAATGCCACCTTCACCACAGAGTCCACTGCTGTCACCTGTTTCAAGGAATTATGTACCTATATCACTAGGTCCCACTATTCTTCAAAACTCCCTAGGACCCTGCTATTTACTGGTTCAAAAGGTCATCCATCATTCCTGCAGCCATGAAGAGCAAGGTGATGTACTCAATGACTGTTGGCTAGTGGAATTGATGTCAACCGTGAAGAACTGGTTAGAGAGGTAGGTTATGAAGCAAATTGACTCCAATCTCTGGACCAACTTCAGTTCACGCATCGTCTCACTGGCCCTCTTCTCTGCATTAGATCTCCTGGACGACACAACCACCTACATCAGCCTAATGTTCATTGATTACAGCTCATTGTTTACCACAGATTCATGACCAAGCTGAAAGATCCTGGACTCTGTAGTTGGATCTTTGACTTCTTCATCAGTAATATCACTTCCTCCTCTCTAACCATCAACAAGGGCACCCCCAAGTCTGCATGTCTAGTTACCTACTCCCTGGGTCTCAACACCTCCTGCAATTGGATTTCTTGACTTCCTGTCAGCGAGACCTCAAGCGGTCTGGATCGGATATTATACTTCAAAGACCACACTGAGCACGGAGTCCTGCAGGGCTCCGTGCTTAATCCATGGCTGTTCACTCTGCTGACTTGTGACCACATCATCAAGTTCACTGATGACTGGATCATGATGGGCCTTATTAGTGAGAATGAGGAGTGAGCGGACACAGATGAGGGGCAGTCGCTAACCAACAACCTGTATCTGAACATTATTAAAACAAAAGAGACAGTTGTCGACTTCAGGAGGGCCCCGGGGGAATTTCACTCTCCACTGACCATTGATGGCTCTACTGTTAAGGTCGTCAAGAGTATCAAGGTCCTTGGTGTGCACTTGGCAGAGAATCCCTTAACACCAGCTCCATAGCCAAGAAAGTCCAGCACCACCTCGACTTCCTGCAAAGGCTGAGGAAAGTCCATCTCCCACCCTCATTCCTCTCTACATTTTACAGAAGATGTATTGAGAGCATCCTGTGCAACTGCATCACCGCCTGGTTTGGAAGCTGAACCACCTTGGACCATAAGACCCTGCAGAGGATAGTGAAGTCAGTGGAAAAGATCGCTGGGGGCTTTCTTTCTACCATGACAGATATCCACCACACTCGATGCACGCGGAAAGCAAATAAACATTGTGAAGGACTCCACACACCCCTCACGTAAACTGTTTTCCCTTCTGCCAGCTGGTAGGAGGTACCGTAGCACTCGGGCCATTACATCCAGATTGGGAAACAGTTTTTTTTCCCCCAATCCATCAGGATCCTGAATTCCCAGGACATGTGTGGATAATGTACCATGGACTTTTACTGTATAAGTCTTCATATTTTAACTATTTATGTAAATCTGCTCCGTGGTCCTGAAGAAACACTACCTCGTCTTTACCGTGCAATGCATGGTATAAATGAAAAATAAATGTGACTACTTGAAGGAAATAATAATCAGTATAAATAAATAAGGAGTTGGTGTGTCTGAAAGCTCACGGCCTGATCATTTATCTGCCAATATTCTAAAAATTACAAACTTTGTAGAGGTGCTGAAAGATCTTGTCATCATCTTCCAAAATTCTACAGATTCAGTCATTGTTCCCGTGTATTGGAGGGGAGCAAAAACTTGTCTGATAGCTGTAGTCAGAGGGGAAGGCGTTTGGGTCTAAAGTAAAGGAAGCAATAGCAGATCAGTTTGAAATGAGTAGTAGCTCTCAGCATGGGCTTGTACATAAATAATTCACGTGTCACTGTCATTGGAGTCTTTTGAAGAGCGACCAGTAGAATAGATAGTGGGGATCTGGTGAGTACAATCTATTTGGATTTTCGGCAGACTTTCAATAAGGCTCCAGGCAGGAGGATGGTCATTAGGGGTGGAGCATTTTGGATCATGCGGAATAGACTGACATGGATTGAGAATTGAATATTAAACAATAGTCAAGTTTATTGTCATCTGATTATATGGATACAATCCAATGAAACAGCATTTTCTGATCCTCAGTGCAAAAGACAAAGACATAACACACAAACAGACAATCAATATATATGCAGGACAAGTATTTCATCTATACAAATAAATATTGTTTCATGAATACGAGAGTCTCGGATGGTTAGTGTGAGGAGTTGCTTTGGTCATTCAGTATTCTCACTGTCTGTGGGAACAAGTTGTTCCTCAGCCTGGTGGTACCGGCTCTGATCCTCCTGTATCTCTTCCCTGACGGGAGCAGCAGAAGGATGCTGGGTGGAAGGGTTCCTCAACGATTTTGTACACCATAAGGGGGTATGCATGCTGCGATTAGTGGGATCAGTGTTTGGGCCCCAGCTATATACTATGCCTATTTCTTTACCGAAACATTGCTTTTAATATTTGTTTGTTCTAAGTCCGCCTGTTTGTCCAGAGGAGAGGGATAACCTTCCATTGCAGCCTTCTGTGTCATGATTCCATGAAATCTATGTCTATGGATCCTTAAAATATTGGGGAAAAGGGATGTATTTCATCACCTGACCATTCTGTCTTTCAGGGCCCTGCTCTCTGGTGCAGATTTGCAGCTTGCTTATGGAAGGCGATATGGTTTAGTTGGTCGGAACGGCTTGGGGAAAACAACACTGCTAAAGATGATGTCAGCACGGAGTCTTCGCATTCCCTCACACATCAGCATCTTGCATGTGGAGCAGGAGGTAGTGGGTGATGAAACACAGGCTCTACAGAGCGTGCTGGAGTCTGACACAGTGCGGGAGAGCTTGGTGCAGGAGGAGAAGGAGCTGACGGCAAAAATGAATGCCAGCATGTAAGTAAAATGGAGTTGTTTTTGCAGTTTATATAAAGAACTTGTTTGGTCATGTAACAATTTTGGTGCATGTGTATATTGTACAGTATGTTTATGACAATAAACTCATCATTATTATCGTAATAAGAATCTATTGCTACGAGAGGATGGTTCAAGGCCAAGGAGGCAAGGTTTACATTTTGCGGCAAAGATCATAAAGTGAGTGAGTCTGCGGGATAGCGGGAAAGTCTGGGATAGTGTAGTTATAGAATTTGGAACATAGAACATTACAGGACCTTTTGCCCATGAAGTCGTGCTAACCTATATAAATCTACTCAACAATCTGAGCCTCCCTACCTCACACCATAACCTATTTTTCTTGCATTCATGCACCGATCTAAGACTTTTAATTCCCTCATTTCACCACCACCCCGGAAATGCATTCCAGGCACACACTACTCTATTTAAAAAAAAATGTACCCCTGACTTCTCCCCTAAACTTTCCTCCCCTCACCTTGTACAGATGTTCTCTAGTGCGTGCTTCTCTTGCCCTGGGAAAAAAAGATGCTGGCCGTCCACCCTATCTATTCCTCTTATAATCTTGTATACCTCTATTAAGTCACCCCTCATCCTTCTTCGCTCCAAAAAGCCCTAGCTTTCATCTATGCTGTGGCGTTCTGTAGGACTAGGGAAGTAGGCACTGTATTGAGAGTTTTTTGGATTGGATAAACTCCTGAAAGTGAATAATTTGCAGGGCTGTGAAGAACAAGCAAATAATAATGACACAGTTGTTCTTTATGCAGCGAGCTTAATCCAGTCACTGTCCATGCAAAATTAAGCCTCAGATAAAGAGGATGCATTATTTCTTATGTTGTAACTATTTATGCACAGAACAGTTGGGCACAGAATGGTTATGCACTGACCCAGTGTGGATAATACTCAAGAAATGTGGTTTGGACCCAATATTCTTTGACTGCCCCAAGACCAGATTTTATACCATTATGTCGTTGATTAATTCCATTTCATTTCATGGGCAGGTTTTAGAATTCGTATTCTACCTGGGTAACCTAAAACTCAAGCCCATGAACATTAATGTTCTAATTTCAGGTAATCTCACGTGCATCCACTTTCACGTTCCCTTTGTCCTTCATCTGCTCCTGTACTTTTCTCTCACACCCCACCCTGACTCTGGAGTCATCTCTTCCCCTTTTTGCCTGTCCACCTATCCCACTATTTGTCCAGTATCCTTTTTGTACTCCACAACCCACCCCCACCTTTCCACCTTTCATGTTTGATATCTCTCCTTCCTATCTCGTCTTGGAAAAGGGTTCCAGCCCAAAACGTCAACTGATCATTTCACTCTATGGATGTTGCTTGTCTCGCTGAGTCTGTCCAGGTTATAGTCATAGAGTCAGACCGTGTGGAAAGAGGCTCAACACCAATCAAAATGTTCCACCTCCCAGCACTGGCCCACATCCCTCTAAACTTATCCTGTCCATGTATGCATTTTTTTTCTTGAACATTGCAATAGTACCTGCCTTGACCATCTCTGGCAGCCCATTCCATGCACCCATCACCCTCTGTGCAAAAAAAAAGTAAACCCAAAGGTTCCTTTTCAATATATCCCCAGTCACCTTAAACCTATGCTCTCCAGTTACTGATTTCCCCTACTCTGGGCAAAAAGATTCTGCGTTCACCCAATGTATTCCTCTGATTTTTGAACACCTCTATGAGATCACCCCTCATCCTCCTGTGCTCCAAGGAATAAAGCCTCAGCCTGCACAACCTCCCTGCTGCTCAGGTCCTGGCCTCATCCTCTCTGCACCCTCTCCAGCTTGACCACATCTTTCCTGTCGCACAGTGACCAGAACTCCAAATGGGGCCTCACCCACGTACAACGCAACTCCCAACTTCTACATTTATTTACTCTGATTGATGCAGACCAATGAGCTGAAAGCCTTTTTGACCACCCAATCTATTTGTGACTCCATTTTCAAGGTTGTGTCCCTGTGCTCCTAGATTCCTCTGCTCCAACAAGATACTCCAGATACCAACCATTCACTCTTTAGGTCCAACCCACGTTAAACTTCCCAAAATGAGGCTACCATCAAATCTGAGGAACACCTAATATATTATCTGGCCACCCTCCAACCAGACAGTATTAATATCAACTTTTCCAGTCTCTGTTTAACTCCTGCACACGCGCATGCATACACTCTCGCTATCTCGTCTGGCTCTCCAACCTCTTCCCTTCTCTCTCCTATCAGAGAGCTGCACCCTTCTCAGCTTTTTTCTCTTCTGAGACCTAGAACCATAGAACATTGCAGCTCTGAAAAAGGCCCTTCAGCCCTTCAAATCTGTGGTTAACTATTTTCTGCCTAATCCCACTGATCTGCACCTAGTATATAGCCCTCTATACCCTTCCTATCTATTTACCATTCCAAATTCTTCTTAAATGATAAAATGGAGCCTGCATTTACCACTTCAGATGGCACTTACTTCTACACTCCCTCCACTCTAGAAGTTCCCCCTAAGCTTTTAATCTTAACCTATATCCTCTGGTTTGTATCTCACCTACTCTCAGTAGTTAACAGACCTCTTGCCTGTTATCTTGTGCTCCGTGCTCCTCCCCCTACTCCTTCCTATCACCACCCCCCCCCCCCCCCCCACCAGCCTGCTCCTCCTATCTTCTATTCAATCCATACACTCTGCCTGTACTTTTGGCTCATACCTTGACAAAGAGTTTGGCCCCTTCCTATAGATGCAGAGTTTCTCCAGCACTTTTGTTTATTGCCCAACAAGATTATCATGTTTTTCGTTTTTCAGCTTCGCCCAAAGAGTCTCCGAGGCAACCCAACTATGGCATGCCTTAGTTGAGATACCCTTAACCGAAAACAAATTGTGCATACCACGTTTACCCCCATCACTGCCCCTTTTGTACCCTGGAATGTTGAGCTGCCACTGGTACCCCTCTTTTAACCAGGCTTCCATAATGATGACCTTATCCCAGTCGCATGTTTATCCATAACCCAAATGCATCTGCCTTGCCTGGCAAACCTCTAGCATTAAAATAAATGCAGTTCAAACCAATAGTCCATCCTCGCTCCCTGCCTTTCTTCTGCCCTCCTAAATTTACTTTAAATTTTATTCACAGCACAGTAGAACCTGATTATGGCCATTTAAACCCATGCTGCCCAATTATACACAAATTAACCTACAACCCGTTAATTTTTGAAGGGTGAGAGGAAACAAGAGCACCTGAAGGAAACCCATGCAGACAATAGAAGAACATACAAGCTCCTTACAGCCAGCAGTGGATTTGAACCTGGGTCACTGGTGCTGTATCTGTGCCACCCTAAACCTCTCATCCCTCACCTGCCTCTGTCCCACATAAGATTCCACCCTTTGCCAATCTACTTTAAATCCTTTCATGTGGCACTAATGAATCTGCCTCCCAGTTTGTTGGACCCTCTCTGGTCAAGTTCATCGTATCCCACTTGAACAGGTCACCTCTGCCCAGAAGAGTATGAACTGAAAGGAGCATTTGGAACTGGGGTAATACTATTAGGTTATTTAACTCATAGAGACAGTTGAAATATCCAAATTTGATTTGGCTGTGGTGTCTGCTTGAATTGCGAAGAAATTGGCTTGGTTCATTGTAAAGTGATCCCCTGCTGGGAAATGTGACTATGATGGTAAATGAGGATGAATTGGGCTTTGTTGGAGCTGGCTGTTCAGCAACTATTTCATCCCGATGGAGCCCAGCTCGTAGCTGCAAAAAAAATCTGTTTTGTGAATTTCTTTTTTAGAGGTGATGGGACAGAGAGCAGTAGGCTGACAGAAATTTATGCCAAGTTGGAGGAGATCGAGGCGGACAAGGCTCCAGCCAGGTATGTTTTCAACAAGTGGGTCACCTCAGCCACCTTTGCGCAATCATTTGGTGTAATTAAACCATTTTATCCCATATCAAATCCAACCTCATTAGGTTCAATTGGAATATTACTGTACAGTCCAGGCCCTTTGGCCCACAATATTTTGCAGACCTATAAATTACTGCCCCATCGATCTGCTCTAGGTAATCAGCAAAGTGATGGAAGGGATCATTCCTTGCTGAGCAGTAACCAGCTCAGTGTCGGTTTCTCCAGTTGTGCACTGCACCTCATAACAGCATCGATCCAAACATGGACGAATGAGCTGAACTTCAGAGGCAGTGAGTTATACCTCACCCTGACATCATTTGATGGAAATTTCGCATCGAGGAGTCTCAGCTTAGCTGGGGTTAATGGGAATCGGGGAAAACCCACCACGGTTTGGAATCCACCTCCAACAGAGTAAATGGGGGGGAAGGGGTCTGTAGGTACTATGATTATATTAACAACACAAAAAGGTTGTGGTGGTTGGTGGTCAATTGTCTCAGCCCCAGCACATCGCTGCAACAGTTCCTCAGATTAGTGTCCTGGACCCAACCACCTTCAGCTGCTTCATCAGTGACCTTCCTTGAATCGTAAAATCAGAAGTGGGTTGTTTGATGATTGCACAATGTTCAGCGTCATTCACCGCTCCTCGATGCAGCAAGACTTGGACAATATTCAAGCCGGTGCTGATTGGTGACTCCTAATTTGTAATAATATTAAAAGCCTCTCTGAGGAAAGAAACATGGAATTGTGTCCAAATTCCTTCTGATGTGTTATGTTGAAAGTTTTGCATTGATGAACCACTGTCTTTTGCCCCAGTGCCCTTAAGTAGTCAATGTTTGAAGTGACATCTGTTGTAATGAAGCCATAACAGCACTCAGTTTGTGGAGAGCAAGTTCCCACAAAAAATCGTAATAACATTGACTGAAGGATAACTATTAACTAACGCACAAGAGAGTTGCTGTGCCAATCAATCTTAAAATGTCCACTCAATACAAGGAATTACATGGAGACTTCCGCTGTGCTGTCTGTCCTTGTTCACCTATCCCTCGGGCTGTGACACTGAGCCTTCCTTTCTCTTGTGTATGTGTGTGTGCACATTACTCCCACTTTCTGATGCGTGGTCTCTTGCCTCCTCTCTCTATGTGAATGGTTCTGCCCTTAAACCTGCAACTATATCTGTTTTGATATCCACTTTTCTGTTTCTAGGGCTTCAGTTATTCTGGCTGGTTTGGGATTCAGCTCCAAAATGCAGAAACAAGTGACTAGGTAAGAAGCTGAAAAAAAAATCATTCTGTTAATTTACTGGTATTCCCCTTATTAATTTATTTCTAAGGTCAATAAATTGATTATAGAAAATTATATGACATCAAGAACAATGTTGGTCCATTTACAGGTTATCTATTTCCTTTTGTTGCCTCCTGATGCAGTTAGCTTTCTCACCTCTGTCTTTTGCTGCAATTCTACAATTACATTTGAATCCATGTGGTGATTTTAATTCAGATATTCTGCAAGAGCCTGCCTAGGTTCAAGTTGTCAGGATAATTGCCTGTGGGAAAATCTTGGATCTTGAGCGGATAGACTCAAGATCAGAGGGAAATTATTATCTGAGATCAGATGTTATTTGCTAGGTTACAAATATTTTGCATTCCGTGCCCCGGAGAATGGCTGAATCATTCTGCACACAATTTTGAGAATGATATATTTTTGATCTGTATGGAAATTGGGATTATAGGCTTTGAACAGGAACGTGTTGAGGCCCCCTGTACATTGCCTGTAACATTAACAGGGGATTTGTTGGGAAGGCTCAGCCATGTTTACTCCCATTATTTCTTGCGTTCTAAATCTCTTCCAGTGTTCAGCTAATGCTTCCTGTGCTCCATTGATCTGAAATTGACAAAATGTTTTTGTTTTGGAACTTTGATGGTGATTTTTATCTTGTTTTAGGGAATTCTCTGGAGGCTGGAGAATGAGGCTGGCTTTAGCCAGGGCATTGTTTGCCAAGTAAGTGATTGTTCTGTTAAAGTTCACCCGCGCTGTAATAAACAAACAACAGCAGTACCAAAGAGCATATACTTCTTTATTGTATTGCGTTAGTGGGAGTGAGGAGTACAAAGAAAGAGTAAACTATGTAACTCGTTCTTTGCACTTTGCCCCATTCAAAGTACACAGCATGCTCATGCAACTTACTGTATATTTTGGCATATAACTCGATCTTCAGATGTCAGGTCCCCATTTTCAGCCTCATTTTAATGGTTTTATCATATAGCGGGTATATAAGTCGACCCCCAATTTTCTGCAAGGAACAAGCTGGGCTTCCTAGCAACAACCATACTTTGTTACAACACCCCAATTGCCAAGTTACAAATCTGTAAATTAAGCAAGCAAGTATAAAAACAATTTTAAAAAACCTATGCTTCTGACCGGGAAGATGACAAACGGAGCTGGGTTCAAGTTTTTAGTATCGTCTACAGCTGGAGTCAGTGATGACTACTCCATTCTCAACACTGGGTGCAGTTCTGTCCATATTGAAGAAGTCGCTTTGCTGCTCATGGCTACGCATCGGCTCCCAGGCAGGAGCGGGGACCTCAGGCTCTACAGTTGAAAAATGTCTGGGTGGGTTATGGCAGCACTGGCGGTAAGGATGTGCTTCCAGGGTTGTCTTATACACCGAATCTACGTCGAGCAGTTTTTTTAGTTGAATTTAAGGTCTTATTTTTGTATCTAGTGTATAAGTCAACTCCTGATTTTTTTTTTGGGGGGGGGGTTTCAAGACTTGACTTGTATGCTATAATAAATCATAGAAATGCTATAGCATAGAAAACAGGCCATTTTGGCCTTTCTAGTCTGTGCTGACCATTGTATATAGTGCTTTAAACAGATGTCTGCATGCAATTTTAAATGTTTTTACTTTAAGCAATCTAATCTTTTTTGCTTCTTCATTTCTAAACAGTTTCTGTGATTTATAACCTAGCAGCTTTCCCAGTATTTTCTTGATATGCCATATCTCTTTACTTAACACTCCCATCCATTCCAGTCATACTATACTCTGCAGCTGTGGACTGCTTAATCTACTAAGCCATTAACTCCTTATTGGCCTACTTACCACAGCAGAAGCCTCCTTGCCATAATTCTTTACAGTTCTGCCATGTCACAATCTGTGCTCCCTTTCAAGCTGAGGAGCTTAGTGGCTTTGAATCCAGGAGCAATGCATTTTGTTTTCACAAACCATAGTTTTCATTGAAGAGTGGAACAGGCTCTTATGGTTGAAAGTCTCTTCCTGAACCTGTTGTCGTCAGGCTATCTTCAATGGCATTTTTTTTCCTGTGCAACTTTGTTTTGTAAAATCAGCAAAAGTTTAAAGCCAGGAATGAATCAAAGCAGAGTTGAAATCTGAAATAATCTGTACTTGTACCTAGTTTATTATAATTATAGAGAGGGAATAGTGGACCAGGGAGACATGGAAAGAATAATCCTGACAGAAAGGGGTGGGGAAGGGAGGATGAGGCTGGTGGTGGAATCTCGATGAAATTGGTGGAAGTATGACATGTTGCACGTGGAGGTTGGTGGGGTGCAAAGAAAGAACCAAGGGTTTTTGCGACATAATTAAGCTCTCATTGTAGCTTATAGTCGTCAGCCATATTCTGAGTGCAGAGATGGAAATTATTCAGTTATTTTAGTACTGTATATTATCATGTAAAGTTTATAAAGCAGATTAATTGAAAGATGTTTGAAAGTTATTAAGCTTTACACATGGAAACAGGCCCTTCAGCCCCACTCCTACATGCTGAGCAGGTTTTCCACCCAAGCTATACCCATTTTGTTGCACTTGGCCTGTATCCGTCTAAACCTTTTGTATCCATGTACCCGTGAACTCATGAACTCTCTGCACACTATATGGAAAAAGGTGTTCCTCAGGACCCTGTTCAATATTTCCCCTCTCACCTTAAATCTAGGTATACATGGTTGGGGTGTCCAGTTTTAGATTCCCCCAGCATGGGAATAAGACTCTATTTATCTGGGCTATTTATAAACCTTCACCCTCCTACACTCCAGCGAGAAAATTCCCAGCCTGTCCAACCTCTCCTTGTAAATCAAGCCCATCAGTCAAGGTAACGTTCTTGAGAACCTGTTCAAGGTGAATGATATAATTGCTATAATGAGCTGACCAGAAAAGCACACAATAAAGAAAATGCTTTGTTTTTATTCTTTTGAGGAAGAAAGAAACAAACAGTCTGATATTTCAAAAACAGAGATGAGAATAGATCAGAGTCTGATGTACTGTTTTTGTTGCAATGGTTTTGGGAATATACAGCAGCTATCAGCCCTCGCAGTTGGGGGTCATAGCTATCACTTTAACAACACTATGGTTTATTTGTTAGTTAAAATACTTCAAGATTCATCCAAGTATATTTTTATTTAATACAATGATGGTCTTCTACCAGTAATAAGTGACATGCAAATAAAGCACAAACGTACTCAAGGCACACTGCTTTTGTGGAAGGAAAGATGGTGAACCTTTTTGGTCAGTGACCTTTCATTGTGAAGACTCAATGACCTGAAGTTTTAACTCTTTCCCCTTCAACTGTTACAGTGTGACTTGTTGCAACTGTTGAAGAAGTTAATACGTCAGGTCAGATTCCCAGATTCTGTTTACATTTTTTTTGAATTAATCTGAAGACTGTCATGTTCATTCTAATCTTCTTGACAAATCCATGTCTGGATGAAGCAAGTTTGAGATAACATTCAGGTGTGGGAAGGTAGTGCTGGTGTCAGACAATAACCGTCTCCTCCAACAGAAAGTCTACCCACCCACCTTTGATGTTTGACATCACCAAGTCACCACCATCAACATCTTGAGGTCAGCATAGGGCAGAAATCCACCTGCACCAGCCACAAAAATATCAGGGTATGAGAACAGATTGGAGGCTTGGCATCCTGTAGTGTCTTGCTCCCAAAAACATTGTCCACCAACTACAGGGGATGAGCCAGGAATAGTGTGTTCAGCTTCAAATGTTTTCTTCAATCAGTACACTACGTACCACTCTAAATATTCACTCCCTCCACCAGTGCTACATATAGGTTGTTTCATTTTTTAAAATCTATTTTAGTTGCTCACTAAGGGTCTTCGGCCAACACCACCTAAATCTGCAGTTCCTAGAACCAAGGAAAATGTAGAACATTACAGCACAGAACAGACCAATATATAGTTACCAGAAAAAATGAAACCTTCTCTACCTCATAACCCTATATTTTTCTTTCAACTGTGTGTCTGTCTAGGAGTCTTTTAAATGCTCTATTGTTCCAGCCTCCACCACCATCCCTGGCAATACATTCCAGGCACCCACAGCTCTCTCTGTATCCCTGATGTTGCCCCTAAACTTTCCACCCTTCACTCTGGTGTTTGCTACTCACACCTTGGGGGAAAAAAGTGCTGACTGCCCACCTTATCAATGCCTCTCAAAATCTTGTAGACTTCTATTAAGTCACATCTTGTCCTTTGCATCAAAGAGAAAAGTCCCAGCTCTGCTACCTTGCATCATAAGATACATTTTCAAATCCAGGCAACATCCAGGTAAATCTCCTCTGCACTCTCTCCATAGGCAACATCCAGGTAAATCTCTTCTGCACTCTCTCCATAGGCAACATCCAGGTAAATCTCCTCTGCACTCTCTCCATAGGCAACATCCAGGTAAATCTCTTCTGCACTCTCTCCATAGGCAACATCCAGGTAAATCTCCTCTGCGCTCTCTCCATAGCTTCCACATATTTTCTGCAATGAGGTGTTCAGAACTGAACTAATTTGTAGAGCTTCAACATTGCCTCGACTCCTAAACTCAATCCCCCAACTAATGAAGCCCAGCATACCATAGGCCTTCTTAGCTGTCCTATCAACCTGTGCGGTGACCTTGAAAGATGTATGGATTTTGATCCCCAATGTCCCCTTATTTTTCCACACTGAAAATCAAATGGAGACTGGGACCACCTCTCTGCATGCCGGGATCCTCCAATTTCTGTGTTATCTGGCCTAAAAGTGTATAGCCTTCATTGTTACTGGGTCTAATTTTGGGAGACTCTTGAATCGCTTCACCTGAAGTTCTGCAGGAGTTTAACAAGACAGTGTCACAGCATTTGGCACTGTAATTACGGATGAACAATGATTCCTGCAATTGTCAGCAATATCAAGACCCTAAAAAAATAGTCCTGGTCCCTACATTCCATCCCCTGTTAAAGTACTGTCCGATGTCAGAGTAGGATGTATTTTGGCAGCCTGTTCCTATCCACTGGACTCTTCTATTGAGCTGACCTGGTGCTAATCCCTGAGCTCTGCTAAAGGAGACTGCTATTTTATGTTGTAATCTAATCTTTGTTGGTGCTTGGATGCAGTTTTGTTGAGGACAGTTAAACTTTGCAGCTTTGCCTCCTCTGTAGTCTTTGCTTATGGTACAGTAATTATGTGGGCTCTGTGCTCATGTGTAGAGAGAAGATAGTTTCCACTTTTCTATTTTTTCTCCAAAAATGTTGAAATAAAAACATTGGACAAAGTGACTGAAACAGAGCCCATCTCCTTGCACTGCTTACTATAAGTGAACACTGGGTCACATTAAGGTTAGGAGAAAGCCAACTGACATCTTCACCTTGACCATACTAATCTTGCATGGTTAAAGCCGTCTCATTCCAGGAAACACCCTGCCCTGCCCTCTCTATTTCCTCCCCTTAATGTTCTGTGCTTAAAATTCTAGTGGAACTTTGCACTTGCACATGTAAAAGGGTATTAGTCCTTGTGTTACTGTTATCTGGATGCTTCAATTCAATTATGGCCACTTGAACTTCAGCGGATTTTGATTAAAAAACTAAAGAAATTGAAAAGAAAATAAAGTAGTTTAGTTGACATCTCAATGAAACTCTAAAATTGTTGTAAAAAATGCAATACATTAATTTCATTTCAAGAGGAATAGATATAATGGCAAGGGATGTGATGTTGAGCCTTTATAAGACACTGGTGTGACCTCACGGAGCGTTGTGAGCAGTTTTGGGCTCCTCGTTTAAGAGATGCAGCTTAGGTGGGGGTCAGTTGTGTTGTTCGTGCCTTTGGAAGATCACTCAGAGAGTGGTGGCAGAATGGAATGATCTTCCAAATGAGATAGTTGTGGCAGGATCCCTTCTGTCATTTAAGAGAAGGTTGGATGTGTACATGGAAGTGAGGGGGTTGGAGGATATTGGCGGAGAGCGGGAGGATTGAGCTAGTGGAGTTGTTCTAGTGAACCGGAGCGGACTCGAAAGGCCGACATGGCCTGTTTCCGCTCTGTAAATGGTTAAATGATGTGCCACTTTATTTATTTATTTTTTTGACATACAGAAGGGTAACAGGCTATTTCGGCCTACGGTGCTGTGCTGACCAATTTACCCCTGATTAATCTAGACCTCTGGGACATTTTGAACAGTGGGAGGAAACCGGAGCCCCCACAGACATGGGTAGAAGGTACAAACTCTTTATAGATAGTGCGGGATTTGAACCGCAGTTCAGTCCCGATCGTTGGCGCTCTAATGAAGGCGTTGCGCTAACCTCTACGCCAACTGTGCCACCCTTGATGGTGAAGGTTTAAGAGAGGGACACAAGGATGATTCCAAGAGTGAAAGATTTAATCATATGAGGAGCCTATACTTGTTGGAATTTAGGAGAATGAGGGGGGATCTCATTGAAATGCTTCAAATGTTGAAAGGCATGGACAGAATCGATGTAGAAAAGTTATTTCTCATGTTTGAGAGAGGCTAGAAGAGGGCACATCTTCAGGATTGAAGGGAGTCCGCTTAGAACAGAGATACGTAGGAATTTCTTCAGCAGAGGGTGGCAAATCTGTGGAGGCTGCGTTATTGGGTGTATTTAAGGCAGAAATTGGTTCTTGATTAGCCAGGGCATCAAAGGTTATGGAGAAAAGGCAGGGCAATGAGTGGAAAATGGATCACCTCATGATTAAATGGTGGGGCAGATTCAATGGGCTGAGTAGCCTATTTCAGCTCCTATGTTTTATGGTCTAGATTCATTAATGTTTTTTGAGGAGGAAAAAAAATACTGCATTGCCCAGTGCAGTCCTCGAGCTGACTCCAGTTAGCTTCTCCCAACCTGCACCATAATATTAGCCTCCATTACTAAGGTAAAGCAATGTTGTGCCTTGCATTTCTGGAACTGGGGAAAGTAAATGGGAACGTATGTTCTTGGGGTTTTTTTTTGGGGGGGGGGGAAGAGCATTGAAGCAATGTGGAAGATGATTGTGGATCACTTGTGTGGAGTTCTGGATAGGTATATCTGACTGAGACAGGGTAAAGATGGTAAGACAAGGGAACCATGGTTGACAAAAAGGTGAGACAGCTGGTTAAGAGGAAGAAGGAAGCAGACAGAAAGTTTAGGAAGCCAAAGTCAGGAAGGGCTCATAAGAATTATATGTTAGCTAGGAAGGAACTTAAGGACAGGAGAGCTGAAAGGGGGCACGAGAAGGCCTTGGCAAGTAGGATTAAGAAAAACCAAAGGCCTTCTATGCATACATGAAGAGCAGAAAGATGGCAAGTGAAGGTAAGGCCACTTAAGAATAAAGGAGACAACACATGCTTGAAGGCAGAAGAGGTAGGGGAGGACCTAAATGAATACTTTGTTTCAGTGTCACTGGAGAGGGGGACCTTGGTCAATCTGAGGTCAGTATAGAGCAACATGTGTGCTGGAGCAAATTAAGAAAGAAGAAATGCTGGATCTTCTTAAAAACATTAGGATAGAATAGTCCTGGGACCATTCGAGATGTACCCCAGGTTACTTCAGGAAGCAAAGAGGAGATTGCTGGAATTTAGGCTTTCCCCTTGTTTTTTTTTAAGTAATGGGGAATCCAGAGCATTGTGAGACTTGTGCCAATGGTGGGCAAACTATTGGAGAGTTGAAAAGTAATACACTTTCATCGTGAGTTGCTTCATTCATCCATCTTTGTTTTGTATGCCTGCTCACTATTGTCCTTTGCTAGTTGGAAGTGTCAAATCTTGGGATTTTTGTCACCTGAGATATGAGACCGAATTGTTCCTACACTGGTCGTGGGGCTTCAATCTGGATCAAGCCTGCATTGGAGTAAGCTATGTAATCTTAATATATTTGACAGTTGTTTTCATCAATGTCTCTTTCTTCTATCACAGGCCCGACCTCTTATTACTCGATGGTAAGTTGATTCCAAGAAAAGCAATTGTGCCTTACCTCAGCAGTGTTCCAAAGCGATTGGCAATAGCCAGAACTCAGTTTAACTAGTGTTGAGTTGCAATATCTTTGTACCTGGACTGAACAAAAGTTCTCTTTTGCAATTTGTTTTGGTGTTGTGATGTTGTTTTTCAACATAGTGCAATCCATCTGAGGTTTTATTGATGTGAAACCAAGCCAATGAATAGTTGCTTGCACTTGTTGATACCCCACACCTAACTCATTATTCTGTTCCCCATCAATTGCTTTTCTCAGGAGGAAGTAGTACTAGTGCAGGAGTGCTTTATTTTCCCACAGTGATGACATCCAAATCCATTGTCGAAGCAGCTAAATGGAGGAAGTGAGACAAATAGAGACAAATAGAACTGAATGCATGACAGGATCACAGGAGAGATGGTGAGGCCAGGCTCAGAGATGAGTATTTCTGCTCATTGTGACCTTGTTTGGATAACTGCAGCTCTTGAGCAGTGAAGATGCAAATCGGGCAATTTCCAAACTGCTGTGCTGGCCGACAAACTCCCACAGCTTTATTGCCCTCCACATTATTGCTTATCCACAGAATGCTTGTTTTTTTTCCTCGGCTAGTCCAGAGAATATTTGGGAGTTGGCCACATTGGAATAGGACTGGAGGCAAACATAGGCCCCAGGTCTACTCGTTCAGGTTAGAAGCCTAGTGTTGTGTCCTGCTTCTGCTGTGAGTGGTTGCCTCATGTCACCATCATGGTGTTCAGGAATGGGATTGACACAATCTTGCAAGTGACTTGCACTTGAAGTATCTATCTTTCATAAAATCGGTGTAAAGTTTCCCTGTGATTTGAGGCCGAAAACAATGAAATAACTGACTTTGTATTTGGAGAGAATATAGATGGAAGATGGTCATCAACCTAGGATACTCCCATTTAGATTTAAATTTAAACATACAGCGCAGTAACAGGCCCTTTCAAGTCTGTGCTGCCCAATTGCACCCAATTGTCCTACAACCCTCAGTATGTGCCCCCAGAGGAAACTAACACTGGGAGAACATAGAAACTTCTTGCAGATAGCGATGGATTTGAACCCAAGTTGCTGGTGCTGTTACAGCGTTGGGCTAACTGCTACCCTACCATGCAGCCCATGTTCTTGGTTACCTGATACGAATAAACTTCATAGAAATAACTTGTGATTTTCACAGAGCCTACAAACATGCTGGATGTGCGAGCCATCCTCTGGCTAGAAAACTACTTGCAGGTGAGTCTGTGTTCCGTGCCAGCACTGATGCCTTCTCTGCTGGAACATTGCATTATCTTCCGTAGAGTAATACTGATCTGAAAGGAAGCTCAATTCAACCTTTCAAACTGTCCACCATTTTAATTTTGATCCAATTTTTCTACCAAAGACTACAAAATGGCAGTCCCAAGAATGAACTTTGTGAACATGAATTAATAAAATTAGAAGCAGCGCCAAATCTCAGCAGTTTTCAAAAAAGGAGTCCTGCTTCTTCCTGGAGAGTTTGAAATTTAAAAGGCAGGAGCAATGCATGTGGATTTGTTCATCTCCTCAACTCATTACTTCATTGTTCTGATAACAGGTCATTAATTTGATGTGTTCAACTCACCACACCTGCTTTCGAATGCTGAGGAATTTTGTTTATGCTTTATGAAATGCAGTTATATCCCAGCGTACTGTTAATTGGAACTAAAATGCAATGGGTTGATGCTTCTTGCTAAAGAACTGTCGTGTGCTAAAACAGGTACGTGCTCTCTGCTTTGCAGACCTGGCAGTCCACAATTCTGGTTGTTTCGCACGATCGCAATTTCCTGAATGCTGTGGCCACCGACATTGTTCACCTACATTCGCAGCGCTTGGAGACTTACCGGGGCAACTACGAAAACTTTGTCAAGACCAAAGAGGAAAGGCTGAAAAATCAGCAACGAGAGCATGAGGCTCAGCGTCAGTACAGGGAACACATCCAGGTAACTGTTCAGCGAAGCACAAGGAGTGTGCTGTCTCTCAGTGGGATGACTTGAGACCAACCATTCTCAACCTTCTTTGGCTTTGGCCCCCTTAGGACTTTGCTCAAAGTTTATGGGCCCCCTTAGGACTTTGCTCAAAGTTTATGGGCCCCCTTAGGACTTTGCTCAAAGTTTATGGGCCCCCTTAGGACTTTGCTCAAAGTTTATGGGCCCCCTTAGGACTTTGCTCAAAGTTTATGGGCCCCCTTAGGACTTTGCTCAAAGTTTATGGGCCCCCTTAGGACTTTGCTCAAAGTTTATGGGCCCCCTTAGGACTTTGCTCAAAGTTTATGGGCCCCCTTAGGACTTTGCTCAAAGTTTATGGGCCCCCTTAGGACTTTGCTCAAAGTTTATGGGCCCCCTTAGGACTTTGCTCAAAGTTTATGGGCCCCCTTAGGACTTTGCTCAAAGTTTATGGGCCCCCTTAGGACTTTGCTCAAAGTTTATGGGCCCCCTTAGGACTTTGCTCAAAGTTTATGGGCCCCCTTAGGACTTTGCTCAAAGTTTATGGGCCCCCTTAGGACTTTGCTCAAAGTTTATGGGCCCCCTTAGGACTTTGCTCAAAGTTTATGGGCCCCCTTAGGACTTTGCTCAAAGTTTATGGGCCCCCTTAGGACTTTGCTCAAAGTTTATGGGCCCCCTTAGGACTTTGCTCAAAGTTTATGGGCCCCCTTAGGACTTTGCTCAAAGTTTATGGGCCCCCTTAGGACTTTGCTCAAAGTTTATGGGCCCCCTTAGGACTTTGCTCAAAGTTTATGGGCCCCCTTAGGACTTTGCTCAAAGTTTATGGGCCCCCTTAGGACTTTGCTCAAAGTTTATGGGCCCCCTTAGGACTTTGCTCAAAGTTTATGGGCCCCCTTCCCTTCTTCTGTACTTGCACTGACTGCATAAAAACATTTTAAAATTCTTTAAGTGAGGTGAAATGAAAACAAGGCTATTGCTTAAATATGTAGATATGCTGTGTCCCCTGGTTGGGGTGGGGTGGGGTGCATAGGACCCCTGCTTTAGACCACAAACATACTGGCTAATTTTGAACCTGAGGCAAAGGGAAAAGTAGTTAATGTATAAACCAACCTTGATCTATGGAATGTGGAAGCAGTCTCAGACTCCCTGGATCTGGCCAACCCACCTGATAATGGAAAATGGATGAACTCGTGTAGATCTTTTTCATTAAAATGAACCATCTTTTTAACCCGGTTAGGTGTTCATAGACAGATTCCGATACAATGCCAACAGAGCTTCTCAAGTGCAGAGCAAGCTGAAACTTCTGGAGAAACTGTAAGTATTGGAATGCACAACAATGACTGGTTTAAAAAAAGTCAAAACATTTGACTACTTGGCCTTGCTGTTTGTTGAAACAGAAATGTGGAGGAGTTTAGCAGTCTATTCCCAAGGTCTAGTTTTTTTAAACACTGAGGAGCATTTGAGACAGAATACTGCCTGTGGGCCAACAGTTAAGCTGAATAGCTTAGCACTATTTAATTATTATTTTTTGTGCTGTAACCAGCTCTTTATCCAACATCAAAATAAATCAATAAATACCTCAGTGTTTTAATTTTCCTTTTACCAGGTAGGGGTAGAATGACATTTTCTGTTACTTGCAATACTGCAGTGTGTTGTGGTTGGTGAGAGCAACTTTGCCTTTGGCTTCTGACTGCCATTTGGTGAACCCAGAGCTGAATGTTATTTCACCCAGAGTTCTGGCTAGTGCGCTGTGAATCCATTCTCCCGGTGGAATGCAAAAATCGATTTATTTATTGACTTGCAGCACGGTAGAAGCCAATTCCAGCCATTTACCCCACTATTTAAAAAGGGGGGGGTAGAGAAAAAGAGGGGAATTATCGGCCTGTGAGCCTTACATCAGTAGTGGGCAAAATGATGGAATCCATTATTAAGGATGTAATAGCGGAGCATATAACTAGCAGAGTAGGGATCGGACAGAGTCAACAAGGATTTACAAAAGGTAAATCGTGCTTGACAAATCTATTGGAATTCTTTGAGATGGTGACAGGTAAAATAGATGGGGGAGAGCCAGTGGATGTGGTGTACCTGGACTTCCAAAAGGTCTTCGATAAGGTCCCGCATAAACGACTGGCTTCCAAAATCAAGGCTCATGGGATTGGGGGCAAAGTATTGATGTGGATTGAGAACTGGCTGGCAGGTAGAAGACAGAGTTGGGATAAATGGCTCATTTTCTGAGTGGCAGGCGGTGACCAGTGGGGTGCCACAGGGATCTGTACTGGGACCCCAGCTGTTCACAATTTACATTAATGATCTGGATGAGGGGATTGGATGGAATATCTCCAAATTTGCAGATGACACTAAGCTAGGAGGGGTTGTGTGCATGGAAGAGGGGGGGTCAGGAAGCTCCAGTGTGATTTGGATAAATTGAGGGACTGGGCAGATCCATGGCAAATGCACTACAATGTGGATAAATGTGAGGTTATCCACTTTGGTAATACAAACCGGAGGGCAGATTACTATTTGAATGGCAATAGATTAAGAGATGGGGAAGTGCAGAGAGACCTAGGGGTACTTGTACATCAGTCTCTGAAGGCGAGCATGCAGGTACAGCAGGCGGTTAAAAAGGCAAATGGTATGTTGGCCTTCATATCAAGAGGGTTTGAGTATAGGAACAAGGATACCTTACTGCAGCTGTACAGGGCCTTGGAGAGACCCCACCTGGAGTATTGTGTGCAGTTTTGGTCACCTTATCTAAGGAAGGATGTTCTTGCAATGGAGGGAGTGCAGAGGCGATTCACCAGGCTGATACCTGGAATGGCAGGAATGACTTATGAGGAAAGATTGCACAAATTGGGATTGTGTTTGCTGGAGTTTAGAAGATTGAGAGGGGATCTCATAGAGACCTATAAAATTCTGGCAGGACTGGACAGAATGGATGCGGAAGAGATGTTTCCAATAGTGGGGGAGTCCAGAACCTAGGGCCATAGTTCGAGGATAATAGGCAAACCATTTAGGACCGAGATGAGGAGGAATTTCTTGACCCAGAGGGTGGTGAATCTGTGGAATTCATTGCCACAGAGGGCAGTAGAGGCAGGTTCATTAAATGTATTTAAGAGGGAATTAGATCTATTTCTTCAGTATAAGGGTATTAAAGGTTACGGGGAGAAGACGGGGACGGGGTACTGAACTTTAAGATCAGCCATGATCTCGTTGAATGGCGGAGCAGGCTCAAAGGGTCGAATGTTTCTATGTAACCCATGCCGTCCATTTTCACCCAAATTAAACTACAAACCCTGTACATTTTAAATGGTGGGAGGAAACTGGAGCATCTGGGGAGAATGTACAAACTTCTTGAAGATGTCGCTGGATTCAAACCCAGGTTGCTGGCACTCTAATAGCATTGCGCTAACTTAGCTCCTATTCCTCCATTATATGAATTTCATTTACTTTGACTGTACCGGGCCTGGGAATGTCCTAAAAATGATTGAAAGATGCTCCACTTGAATGCACATAAGTAGAGTGAGATAAGAAAGAACTGGGAGCTTACTGCTGCAGTGGTGATTGGATCTACCCCCTCCATTTACAGTCCAACTTGTCAGCACTTAAACACGGCTGTGTTTACCTTCATATAGGGCTCAAACCTGAAATGTTAGTTCTGTATCTTTATTTTTGCTATACAAAGGACACTATTTGACCTGCTGAGTTTCTCCATCGTCGTGTTTTCACTTCAACCACAGTGTCTGCAGACCTTTGTGTTTTACTTTTGGGTGTTTTTTGATATTGTTTGATGACTTCAAGGGAATAAAATGCTGATTTATGTCAATACAACGTCAATTCTATATTTTATCTATATATTATCTATTTTATAGAATTTTTGCAATGTGATGTTGCACATGGATTAAGATTTCAATCTGCAAATTCTGGAGTTGGCAGCAGACATAGAGAAGGTTGTCTGGTTTAGTTTGAACCACTAATAATTGGAATCAAGGATCTTTTCTCTGAAATACAACTAGGACTGTGGGGTATTTTCCATTCCTTATCATTTAAACTTGGGTTGCTTCATTTCTAATACATTTTGAATTTGTTTCAATTTCCCAGGCCCGAGCTGAAGCCTCTTGAGAAGGAGCCAGAAGTGACTATAAGGTTAGTGGAGTGCCTGGTGCTCGAAAATGGCACAACACTGAGCCAGGGCACAGTTCATATGTTCAGAGTCATTTCAATGAACTGTCTAGTCACAAACTTGGTCAGAATACTGTTGTCTCTGAGAAAGTTGGAAGGAAGTGATCCCAAGTGGTTAGGGAATGTGTTGTTTGTTCCTTTGGAAGAGGACTGCTGGATGAAGCTTTCATTATTGAGGATATTTATGAAATAGTTGTGCACAGTTGTAGTCATCCAACCAGAGGGAAAATAGCATTAGACTGGAAAGGATGCAGAATAAAATTCATGTTTCCAGGACTGGTAGGCTTGAATTAGGAGAGGTTGGATTTTCTGGGACCTTCCTCTTGTGATCTTGGAGAGGTTTACAAAATCATGAGGGCATAGATAAGGTGACTAGTTTTTCCCCCAGGGTAGGGGATTCAAACTAGAGGACATAGTTTTAAGGTGAGATAAAAGATTTAAAAGGGGCCTATAGCTATTTTTAATTTACCCAAAGAAGGAGTAGAGACTATCTGATTAAATGTATTTGAGACACAGAATTTTGCATAGTTGGGATGTTACGCACTAACAACCCTTTTAATTATGTTTGGGGCTAAAGGGTCTTTGTTAGCACTAACACAGGAACGGCAATGGAAAATTCACCAGACAATTGTAAATTCCAAAATAATAGTTTTTATTAAACTATTAATAACGTAAGATTTCTTACTTAACTCTAAACTTAACCCCACTATGCGCAAATGTAAGTGTGTGTGTGTGTATAATTCAAAGTCCCACTTTGAAAAGTCAGTCTTTAAAATTTCAGCATCATTTTAGTCTTGTTTGAAGGTCAAATTCTCAGTTCAGAAATAATTATAAAGTGCTTTTAAACATCATATCTTCAAGCCTCTTTTACTTGATGTTTTCCACATCAAGAATCTGCCCTCTTCTCAAAGACAGCAAATGTGGCTATTTCCTTCCACAATGAATTCACAAACCTAGACAAGGGTTAAACAACTGTGGTTATCTTCTTCCACGTTGAAGTCACAAACCAGACAAGGGTTAAACGAAGTGTTCATACAAAAATAGACCCAGTAGAATTCTGTCCTCTTCCAAAGAGACCGCAAAGTGGTCTTCATTAATTCAAAATCCACAGATTCTGTGTTCCCCTTCTTCTCAGAGTAACTCACAACAAACAGCACCAATTCTAGTTGCTGTAATTTAACCCTGTCTTTCACAAGGTTTCAACCCCTGTATATCACAGGGTTTTGACTTCTGTGAAGTCCAAGTTGAACTGTTCCAAAACTGAAAACAAAATGTCTGAATTTGTTAATATATTTCTCCAAATCATGTAACTGTTACGTCATCACTGAGGTGAGTCCCAATTCTTGGAAAGCACAAGACCATCAGTTTTATTTCTTCCAAAATCCTGTTCCTTTTTCAAAACCATTCCATACCCTTTGACTTCATCCCTATTCAAGAGGCTTAAGTGGTTCTGGTTAAAAACAGATGGCTTCCTCAGCAGTTCTTCTGTCTGTCCAAGACACGTCAACTCTGAAAATAAACACTTCTCAGAAAACAGTGGTTCTCTATAAATGTGCTGTGACCTGTGTGACCCTATACTAACCCACAGCTAACTTACTAAGAATACAGATATAATATTTTAACTCTGTAGTTGACTTTACCAAGACATTTTTATAAAAGAAATATGGTTTAGCATTAAGTTGAAGGATAATGCAAATTCATTACAGGAGTATTGTGGAGAACAGCAGGCAAGTGGAGCTGAGCCGATGGCCAGATTCTGGTTGAATGACAGGGAAGGCTTGATGGCCAATTTGTGCTCCAATTTCTTGTGTTCTTGTAGGATGGCATCACTGGCAAGGGACATATTTATCCCCATCCTTAATTCCCTTTGAAAATTGACCTTTTTGAACTGCTGCAGGCTTTAGGGTTCCAACAAAGTTGTTGGGGAGGGTTCCAGCATTTAGACCCAGCACCAACACAAAAATGCTGAAATATTCACACATTTAGTGAATAATTGCCCAGGATCTTCCACCAACTATAAGGTGCATATTCTTCTGGAGATGAATGCACGTCCAAAAATATTCTTGAGGCTTGGCATTACGGAGGACTACAGTGAAAGAAGGTGCTGGAAATTCTCAACTAGTTGTGGAAAAGCAGAATTAACATTTCAGGCCAATGACTTTAGTCAGGTTGAAGAAATGTTAGAAATGGAAAGTGTGTCAGAGATGGGCAGTGGAGTGGGGACCAAGATCCTTTGGTAGTGCCAGCTGAGAGGATGAGGCAGGGTTGTTCATCAAATCATCTACCTGAAGGAGATGTGACTAGTGGAGCTTTGAGATATAAAATGCTGCAGAGGCTGGAAATCTGAAATAAACGAGGGTTGCAAACATGGAAGGGAAGTCACGCTGTTGATTAGGGAGAATGTCACAGCAAAGTTTAGGAAATTGTACAGGTGTGTTTGGGAGATAAATTGTGAAAGGTTTGTTAGAGCAGGTCACACACAGACACTTCAAAACACAATTTTTGCAGAGAGCTCACAGACTCATGATAGACTGTTATTTGCAAGAGGCAACAATGTAGCAACATGCAGGGCAGCTTTGTCTGAAAAACAGTTTGCTGTTTGGAAGAGCAGGTGATCTTTGCAGGCAGAAGCAGAACAGCTTTACTCTCTGAGTGGGAAGGAGTGATAGAGAGGAGAGACAGAGACTTCAGTTCCAGAGGGACAACCTGGCAAGCTCGGAAAACGGCCTGGTCAAAGGGGGAAAGTTTCGTCAGCAAGACCTTGGAGTGGCTGATTAAAAAGGAATCGGTTGTGGATATCCTTGAACAAGGAAAACTCTCTCCCTCTGACAACCAGCAAGAACCCTTTATTTACCTGTTAAGCACCAAAGCCTGGTGAACTTTATTAATGTTAACTTCTGTGCATGGTACAAGAATTGCCTGCAACCAGTGAGATTGAACAGTGAACCAAAGAACTTTTCTAAACTTATATACACATTACACACACCTGCGCTTAGAATTAGAGGGGGGGGGTTAAGTAGTTTAAGTGAGTCAATAGAGATGTTAAAGTTTGATTCTGTTTTTATCATCAAAGATAATTAAAAGCAACGTTTGTTTAAGTAACCCTTTGTCGTGGTGCATATCTGTTGCTGCTGGGTTTTGGGGTCCTCTAGACTCGTAACAATATTCCTGGAGGGATTGTACGATGAGGCTGTAGAAAAGTCCAGCATAGGAACAGGCCCTTCAACCCATGTCTGTGCTGAGTACGATGTCCACGATGCTGCTCATGAGGGTACGCATGTTTATAAGGGTAAAACCTGGCAGTAAGAGAGGGGCAATCACTTTGTGGGTTTATACTATAGTCCTCTCAGTAGTCAGCATGAATGAGAGTTGCAGAAAGGTCTGAGAGAAGGTTCTACTTGCGGGGATTTTAACTACCATCCACGACTGGGATGACCTTGGTGCAGGGGGTTTAGATGGGGCAGAATTTTCTAAGTGTGTCCAAGAGTTATTTGAGATGTAGATTTCGACACCTTGGGGAACGAAACTTGGCAGGTGTTGGAAGTTCTGTGAGGGAACACTTGGGACCAACAGGAAGTATATGGCAGGTATAGACAACTGGCATTGAGTGTGTTGTTCAAAGAATAAGGGAGAGTGTAGGAGAGAACTGCAGAACCAGAAATGGGCTATGAAATGTCCTTGGAAGAATAAGATTAAGGAAATCTGAAGATATTCTATGAGTATAACAGGAGCAAAAAGGTCGCCAAGGAAAGAGTGGGACTGAGGGTGGGCGGGGGGGAAGGGGTACTCTTTGTGGAGTTGCATGACCTGGGTTGGGGATTTTTCCATCTCCGTTTTCCACAGGTGAGGAGAGCTCATACTGGTCCTTAAAAAGGGCAGCAGGGTAACTAACTACAGGCCAGTGAGCATAATGCCAGTAGTAGGGAAAGTATTGGAGGATGTGGAAAGGCAGGGACATTGGAGAGAGTCAGCGTGGCTTTGTGAGGAGAAATCCCATCTCATTAACTTGAATTTTTTGAGAGAACTCAGAAGACTGATGAAGACAGAAAGGTAGATTATGCTCAAAATTGGCTTTATTAAGGCATTGACAAGGTCCCACGTGGAAGGCTGGTTGAATGTTAGGCTCATGGGATCCAAGACAAGCCAGCTAATTGGATCCCAAATTGGATTGGTGTTCGGAAACCAAGGGTATTGGTGGGTATTGAATGATGCCATCTGTCCAAGTGGAGCAGGGACTGTATTGTCAAACTTTACAAAGAATATTAAGCGACTGGTGAAGGATTAGGATGTATATTATGTTGACTGGCTCTTCTTTCCAATGGATGTTAATGCCTTGCATGTGTTTGTGGTTTGACTGGAGAGCCATGTGTTTTGGTGACCTAACACTGCATCTGTATTCCCTGAGTATTTGTATAATGACAGGATTTGTCTTCCTCCTCAGGTTCCCTGACAATTTTGAGAAGCTGTCCCCTCCAATTTTACAGATGACTGATGTAGACTTTTGTTACAGTCCTGACAGTCCTATCTTCAAACATCTTTCAGTGTCTGCCGATCTGGAATCACGGATTTGCATTGTATGTACATTTATTCTGTTACTTCATAGCTGCCTTCAGCTTTATAATGTTTGTTTCTGAACCAGAATAAACATGATCAGAGTGTTTGAAAGTCCATTCTCCTTTCTCCTCACCACATTAGACAGAGGGTAGCTACCATGTAGTTTCAGCTGGGCCATAACAGGTCTCAGGTTCTTTGAGCCCAGGAAGGAAATAGTGACCCAGGTTCTTGCTCGTGATTGTCACCCTGGGATGGTTGGAGTTTGTGTGTTCTCGGTGAAGCATCAAAAATAAAAGCTGCTGGAGGAGCTCAGAAAGCCAGGCCACATCTGGGGAGGGATTGGGACAGTGTATTTTGAGTTGAGAATCTGCATCACCAGTCTGGTGCAGAGTCTTGATCTGAGACATTGACCATGGCTTTCTCTTCATAGATGCTGCCTGGCCCACTGAGTATCTCCAGCAGTTTGTTTTTCTGCAGGATCCAGCATTTGCAGTCTCTTTTGTCTCTGCATGTAAAGCAGAATGTGGGAGTTGTGGTGACTCTAGGATCAAGATATCATTCTTCCCGTGGTTAAACAGAACTGGTCTCATGATTGCTTATTTGTAAAGTACAGAGGCATCCATCTGAGTGTAACCCGTCAATAACGGCGATTTCAGTAGGAAGAGGAGAGCACGAAGGTGATCTGCAAGGAAGGGTATAAATGGGATGGGACTGCAATCTGTATAGGAAAAAAGTTATGAGGGGGTTTGTGTGCCCCTGTATTTTTCCAAAAATAAACTTTATTCACAGTAAAATTATGTGCAAAAGAAAGAAAAAAGAGTACAGGCTTTCACATCCTTGGTGCCGTCTTCATACATTACATAGAATTACATTGTTATTATTCCTTCTCTAATTTGCATGTAGCACTTTTTCCACTCCTGTGGCCCCTTGTATTTACTCTCTCCTTTGTTTGAGTGGCTTTCTCACCATTCTCAGCCCTTCAGTATCCTTCTCCACAATGCTCTCACGCTGGCTCTGCCAAGCCTCAACACATTCTCCTGCAGCCTGGAATATGCCAGTCGGCAGTATTCCCTCACTAACATCTTAGTGTGCTGGAAGACCAAAGAGCTTCAGGAAGACCTTTGACAAGGTACCACATGGGAGGTTAGTTCAGAAGGTAGTGACACTAGGTATTCAAGAAAAAAGTTGTAAACTGGATATGAAATTGGCTGTGTGGGAGAAGGCAGAGGGAGGTAGTGGATGGTGGCTTCTCAGATTCTAGGTCTGTGATGAGTGGTGTGCCTCAACGATCTATGTTGGGACTAACGTTTGTTTTTGGGTGTGTATCAGTGATCTGGATGATAACATGGTGAATTGGATCAACTTGTTTGTTGATGACACAAAGATAGGAGGCGCTGTGGACAGTGAGGAAGATTTTCAAAGCTTGCAGAGGGATCTGGACCAGCTTGGAAAATGGGACAAAAAATGACAGATGGAGTTTAATGCAGACAAGTGTGGGGTGATGCATTTTGGAAACCAAGGGAGGAGATAAACAGTAAATGGTAGGGCCTGAGGAGTGTGGAGGAGCAGAGAGATCTGGGAATACAGATACATTATTCCCTGAAGGTGGTGTCACATGTAGACAGGGTTGTAAAGAAAGCATTTGGTATCTTAGCCTTTATAAATCAAAGTATTGAGTATAGGAATTGGGATGCTATGTTGAAGTTGTTTAAGACATTGGTGAGGCCAAATTTGGAATATTGTGTCAGTTCTGGGCACCTAACTATCGGAAAGATGTCAATAAGATTGAAAGAGTTCAGAGAAGATTTACTAGGATGTTGCCGGGTCTTCAGGAGTTGAGTTACAGGGAAAGATTAAACAGGTTAGGACTTTATTCCTTAGATCGAGGAAGAATGAGGGGAGATTTGATAGAGGTTTACAAAATTATAAGAGGTGTAGACAGAGTGGATGCGAATAGGCCCCCTATCTTAGAAAGGATGTGATGTTGTTGGAGAGGGTGCAGAGGAGATTTACTTGGATGATTCCTGGAATGCAAGGGCTGACGTGCGAGGAGCATTTAGCAGCTCTGGGTTGTATTCATTGGAGTAGAGGAGAATGAGAGGAGATCTCATTGAGGCATTTTGCATTTTGAAAGGTTTAGATAGGGTGGATGTTTCCCTTGGTGGGTGAATAAAGGACAAGGGATCATAGTCTGAAAATTAGAGGTTATCCATATAAAACAGAGATTAGCAAGAACTTCTTTAGTCAGAGGGTCGTGGATCTGTGGAACTCGCTGCCGCATACAGCAGTGGAGGCCAGATCACTGGGATTATTTAAACAAGACATAGACAACTATTTCATTAGTGAGGGCATCAAGGGATATCGGGAAAAGGCCAGAAATTGGAACTAGTGTAAATTTATGGAACAGACTCGATGGGCCTAGTGGCCTTCTTCTGTTCCTTTGTCTTGTGATCTAGATTGGGAGAGATCAATATGAGAGGATATAGTTTTAAGCTGAAGGTGTAAGTTTTTCACTCAGTGTGGTGGGAGTGTGAAATGAGATGCTATCTGATGTAGTGAATGCAGGCTCGATCGTGTGTGCGCAGAGATGGTGACTTCCTGCAGCTCTGGATGTCTGTCCCTGGGAACGGTCTGTAAATCCAAATTCTCTGTAATGCTGCTACTGGGAATAAACAGTGACAAGGACCCTGGCATCCATCTCCCATGTGGTTGTCACCATTGCAGATGCTGTTACAATGGGCATAGTAAAGGTCTGTGGGAGTGTGCTACAAGTGCTTCAGTTGTGGTGAGAGAACATTGACACCAAAGGACATTTTGCTAAGATATCTGTGTCAAGTAATGCATCCAGGTCCTGGTTAGATGTGGAGGGGTTCCTGCAGCTCCTGGTGGTGGAGACGGGCATCTGGAGCTTCTCAATCTTTAGGGAGAATCTTGTTCCTCTTCTTCTACCAATCATTTGAAATCTTTGCTGAGGGAAATTGGTCCTTCCTATGCACTGTCTCAAAATATCATGCATCATTTGGTGTAAAGCTCTTTTGCTACAGTTAATCAATGATTTGTGTTGTGTCTGTAGGTTGGAGAGAACGGTGCTGGTAAAACAACACTGCTGAAGTTGCTGCTCGGAGACTTGACACCAGTTGATGGGATTAGACACGCACATAGGTAGAATCCCGTAACACTGTAAATATCTTTATACACTTGTGCAAGAGTTTAAAGTAATCCCCTTGGAAAATACACTCTTTGCATCTGTGCCAATTTGATGGCAAGGAAAGTGGCGTGCACTGAGATCATTAATCTGCTATCCAATTGTGCTATCTTCTCCACTCAGTTTTTCCAGAAAAGTTTCCCTTCCTTTCCTAGTTAATACTGAGCCTTATGCCTGTTTGGACAGCATATTTACACTAAAGCAACTCTCTGCAGTGGACAGGATACACCAGGGATATCCTGAGCATCAAGTTCTGATATGTCTGGAGTGTACTCCACCCTGCACAAGATGGAAGAATGGAACCACAGTTTATTTTTTTTGTTATCAGACTCTTGATGGACCAGTCATCAGTGTAGATTACTGTACTCTGCAATTTGTTTTCTTTTAAATGTAGACATACAGCACGCTATCAGGCCCTTCCGGCCCACAAGCCCCAATTAATCTAGAACCCCGTATGTTTTGAACAGTGGGAGGAAACCCACACAGACATGAGAGAACGTACAAACTCTTTAAAGACTGCCGATTTCAAACCTGGATCACTGGTACTGTGATAGCGTTGTGCTAACCAATAAGCTAACTAAGCCTCCCACAGTTACTGTAACTGTTTAACACTTTATTATATTACCTGCTGTACTATGTACACGTTGACTTGCCTGGGTAACACATGAAGCAAAGTCTTTCCACATTATCTCAGTACAATAAGTCCTTATTGAGCTACCTGCCTGTGGGTTCTCCATGAAACTTGCCATTTCTCTGGCTAATGCTTGTTGAGCCCTGTTTTACCCACCGCCAGTCTCCTGCCTTCCTTTACTCCTCTGTCAGCCACCCCATCCTGTTGCCCTTGGCTCCTCCTAAACTGATCTTTTCCTCCCCTCCCACACTGGCTGACATCCCACGTGTGCTCCGCACCCTTTTCTTCTGGATCATGTTCACTCATTTCTGACAAGTGAGTCAGCGGATCAGAAGTTGCTGGCCAAGGTTTTAGTTAGGTAATGTACCAACAGATGTCATAGCAGTGTGGTGCTCATCAGTTTGCTTTCTCGATCTAGATTTCCACATTTGCTGGATCCTTCCATTCAAATGTGTTCCTCACTGATGGATGTGTGTTTCAGTTTGTGTTGGCAATGTTTGCAGGGGGCTTGTCCCTTGGTGCCATGGGATAATGGAATCCTGATCAATGTGAGGAAGGGGAATGATGACTTTTTCTGACCTTTTTTCTCCCGCTGTTTTACTCTGAACAGGAATTTAAAAATTGGCTCCTTCAGTCAACACCACGTGGACCAGCTCGAGATGAACATCAACTCAGTTGAACTTCTGGCAACCAAGTTCCCAGGTAACTTGCAGCACGGTCAGGGCACTGAGGCAGTCAGTCGTTGTGGTACAGGCGATCAACTTTGCCATTTGGTTTCCATATTATTGCAGAGACTGGAGTGGAAAAGGAAGCTTTGCAGCAACAGTGGAGGTTTTGGTGGGTTTCCAAAAGGGGTATGGACAAACTGCTAGAAAGACTCAGATTCACAGCAGCAACTGTGGAGGGGGAAACAGTTAATGTTTTCAGATTTGCCAAGGTCAGAAACTGAACTTCATTAAATTGCAGTAAGGGGGAGGGAGGAGAGAAAAGGAACGTCAGTGACAGGGCAGATAACACAGAGGTCCTGAAGATTTGTTAACCTATCTGAAGGAAATGTGGATGTGTACGGAGCGGGGTGAGGTGGTTAGACTGTGATTTACAAAAATACAGTTGTTGGAAATCCCCAACATCAATGGAGATAGAAGAACTGAGTCGTCATTACAGATTATTGACTTGTGTCAGAATTACCGATCCTGATACAAACTGGAAAGGCTGACTATCTGAAGTTGTCAAATTTAATGCTATCTTGATGACTATTCTGACCCGAGTTGGAAGATGAGAGCTATTCTGGACCTTGCACTGGGCCAAAGACATGGGATCAGAGTGAGAGAGGGATGCAGAATTAGAGTGGGAGCTCGAGATCATCCCTATGGACTGGTGGTGGTTTGCAAAGTAGCAATTCAATCAGCCTTTAGTTTCCCTAATGCTGAGGCTAATCACATTTGGGACACTGCTACAGTTTGGATCTCTGTACCCAAAGACTTATTTTGGAAGGATACTTTTGCCTTGGTTGTTATCCTAAATGTACTCAGTGGAGATCCAGTGACATTACTGAGATTCTGAGGGAATTCCAGGTTGATGCCAGAGCCTAAAGTTGGGACAATTACAAGACATGGGGTTGGGCATTTTGAGTAAGATGAGAAATTTACTGGGGACATGAACCTTTAACTTCTGCACTCCATGGAGCTAGGTTAGTTCAAACGGGCATTACAAGGACAAAATGAGGAAAGCCATTTGGCTGCTCTGAGTTTGTCCCGCTAATGTTGCAGTTTGCAGTTCTTGATCAATTATCGGCCTGGGTTTGGGAACACTGATTTTGGAATCATTCTCCAAGGAATGGTGCAGGTATTGGGTTGCACCAGCACATGCTGAGACCATTATTGTGGGCTTTGGAACATAGGAAGTAAGAACAGGAATCCTCTGCTGCTTTTAAAAGTTTTGTTTTGACCCATTTGCAGGGAGGACGGAAGAGGAGTACCGGCATCAGCTTGGTGGCTACGGGATATCGGGAGACCTTGCTGTGAGACCAGTTGCCAGTCTCTCAGGCGGACAGAAGAGCAGGGTGGCGTTTGCACAGATGACGATGCCTCAGTAATGACCGTGACTTCCAACTAAACGTGACTTCAGCCTTGGGCAGTTCTGTTTGTTGCTTCCTCTGTCCCACAAGTGCCGCTTCTTTCATCAGGTTCAACAGGAACATCCTGTGGTCTCACAAGTACCACATATTTGGTTTCTAGTTCTCTGCCTTGATCCCCTCTTTCAACCAGCCACCTCAACAGTAGCCTACACCCAACAAAATGTCTTCTAAGTCCTTATTTCTTTTATGTTCAGGATCGTCTATAGATAAGATTAGGTTTCTTTGATGCTGTTGCCCCATGATTTTCATCCATATTTCATTGTGGAAAATCCTCTGCTTATTTTCTTGTGACTCAACGTATTCTTTCTCAGATCAATTCCTATGATTCCTGCCACCGTGACTCTTGGGGTAATTTACCATTACCAAATAACCTTGCAGGATTTGAGAGGAAATGAGAGCATCTGTAAAGTGTACAACAGCGAGCACAGCTATTCAACCCTGGGCTCATTTCTCCAGCTGGAAGGAAGGCATCCATTTTAACACTTACTTGTCCATGTCAGCTGCTGACTGGTGGGGAATCTGAGCCCCACATTTGGGCCATATGTGATGGATGCGGCTGGGATCGTTTCAAGCAGCTTTGAGTGACCATGAGTTGAACTGGTGACTTGGTCTCTCACTGCATTTTTCCTGTGTCTGATGTTAGCTTCTTGTTTACCACAATATTCATTTCTCAGCCCCTTAATTTTCTGTGTATTATGTTTTAACCTACAGCCCCAATTTTTATATACTGGATGAACCGACCAACCATCTGGACATGGAGACAATTGAGGCACTGGGAAATGCATTGCAGAAGTTCAAGGTAAAATGTTTTGGGGAGGTGGAATTACCATAAACACTGACCACTGTACAAGCCCGTGCTGGAGCTGGAGGCAGGAAGTCCTTTTGTGCGCTTATTTTCCTTTCTCAATCTGATCGACTGTGGCTGGGGTCATTCCGACCCTTTCTCAGCAACAGATCAACACAACACCACCACCACATGCACACTCTGTTCTGACTTTGATTATGATCGATCAAAATCTCCTCTGAAAAGATGGTGGTGAGCCACTTCCTCCTCAGTGCTCAAACAGCTTCCAGATCTTGAACTCGGTAATGGCAGAGGAACAGCAATGTCAGCACGCGGTGTTACTTGGAGGGGAATGTGGTGTTGCTGACCTGGCCCATCGGTGTTAGAAATAGCAAGGTTCCCTTTTTAGGCCCGAAGTTGAAGACGGCTTCACCTCTGACCACTTGAGTGACAGTTGCAACAAAGGTTAAAGTTCAACTGCAACTAGTGAGATCACGGTTTCTGCTCATTTTGAAAATATAGTTAAGATTTATTTATACTGGATTCATTTGCAAAAGAAAGGATGCCTTATACAGATCTTAATGCAGATCAGATAAAGCAGCGAGTTGGAATCCCTCCTGGGCCGGATGCATTGCTGACGAAGCCCCATTGACCATGCACAAATTGGTTTTGACTCCCACTCTGCAGGTACTTCTCAAAGCATCTTGCTAATAATGGCGAATTGGCCTTCATAAATCAAAGCATTGAGTCCAGGAGTTGGGAGAGTGTTAAAGTTGTATAAGACATTGGTGAGGCCAAATTTGGAGGATTGTGTGCAGTTTGGTCACTGAACTACAGGAAAGATGACGATAAGATAGAAGAATGAGGGGAGATTTGATGGAGGTATTTAAAATTATGAGGGGGTAGACAGAGTAAATGTAGGTTGGCTTTTTCCACCAAGAGTGGGTGAGATACAAACCAGAGGACATGGGTTAAGAGTGAAAGGGGAAAGGTTTAGGGCAAACTTGAGGGTGAACCACACAGAGTAATGGAAGTGTGGAACGAGCTGCCAACAGAAGTGAATGCAGGGTTGATTTTTAAAGAATTTGGACAGGTACATGGATGGGAGGGGTATGGCCAGGGTTCAGGTCACGAAGACTAAGGGAGAATAATAGTTTGGCGCGGATTACAAGGGCCTGTTTCTGTGCTGTAATGTTCAATGCTGAAGTTGTGAAATCGTCTCCTTCACCAGGTAGTGTGTAGGTTCTTTGGAAAACCACGTTCATAGTTGTAGCTGTATCAACACTGTGCTCTTGCAGGGCGGAGTGATACTGGTGTCTCACGACGAGCGACTGATCCGTATGGTGTGCAAGGAGCTGTGGGTGTGTGGCTGCGGCACAGTGAAGCGAGTGGACGGAGGCTTCGACGAGTACAAGGACATTCTCCAGGAACAGTTCCGAAGGGAGGGATTTCTATGAGTCCCTGGTCTCCGATGTGACCCCTCTGCAATCCAGACGCCGAAGACTTGCTGCTTTGAGTGGGTGAGAGTGTGATGATGGACCACTTTAGCCCCTTCCCATTTATTCCTTTTTGTAATTGGACCTTACCCACATTCCCCCAATGTTTGAGCCCTGGACTGTGTGTGAATTCATCAGTAAATTAAAGCAAATATCATCCCCATCTATTCAGTGCAAAGCTGAAACTATCAGTGAACAACTTCTGCATCGGTGGGAGTTCAATACAATAATCAATTGTTAACCCAATTACTAATTGTCCCCAGTTCTCATCATGCTTCTCACCAGTGAAGTTTGTCGATATCTATGATAATTCGGGAAAAGACCCTCCGCAGCGACATGGTGTGAATAAGTGTTAATGGCAGCTCCTGCCCTTGTTTATGGGCGAGGGAGGAGGGACAAGTCCATCTTCGTTTGCTGCTATTTCCCCATTGCTCGGTGCAGGTTGGTTGTTCCAGTAGCGTCTTTGGAACCTGCAGCTGAGGCCACATCGAGTCAGCTTCCAGAGAGTAGGACTGAGGGTCCAGGAGCCCTGTGGGTTTGGCTGTGGACTGCTCAATCTGGCAAGCTACATTGCACAAATCTCAATAACATGAATAAATCATTTGACAACTCAAACTATTTTCAAAAATGCACTTCAGTGGAATTTTATTTATCATGTACAATTGACATTGTCCTCACCCAAAATAAAAACCCTTCCCATCTCTGGAAAGTACTGCTTCCTCTCTGCAATTGGGTGCTGTGCTCAGCTCTTTATTGCCTCCTGCACAATCTTAATGAAAAAACGGATCAAGGCACATGTTCCTTCAAAGTACAAGGTAGACGAGATGGTTAACTGAGGAATTGTGGGCCTGGCAGGGCAATGGAATGGTCTGTGGAGCTTGCTGCCAGGAGTGGCAGTACCTGAGTGACTAGATTTGGTGTTGGTATGGTGGTTTCCTTCAGTAGTGTTTGGGGGGTGGGAGGGAAGAGAGAGGAGTAAAGGGATGGTTGAGCTGTTCCCCCCCGCTCCAGGACCGTGGAGATAAACACCATTGCTTTTCCTTTGAAACAGCTTCCTGTTAATATCCCTTTCAGTCTTTTATCTCTCATTGTCTCAGAAATCTCTGCAAATCATCACCCTGTGCTTTCTACCACAAAGCTAGTTTTCTATCCATTCAGCTCTCTCTCCTTGAATCCCATGCAATCTAACCTTACGTATCAAATGGCTTGCTGAAATCCATAGGTACGTCTGCAGCTCTGGCTTTCTCAACCTTCTTGGTCAGAAAAAAAACCTCAATCAGATTTGTGAGACAAAACTATGCAAACTATCCCAAATCAGGTCTTGTCCATCCAAGTAATTGAATGCTCTCCAGTAACGTACATAACAAAAATAATGAACATGAAAGTCTTCAGATGGGGAATGGCTGTGTGAATGGAGAGGGAAGGGGTGGAGACTGATGGATAAGGTCGGTGTTTCTCCTCCATGGTGGCCCTGGTTTGGCAGTGCACAAGGTCATGGACAGACATTGGGGTGGGGTGCAGAATTGAAGTGGTTGGCCATTGGGAGATCTCTGTCATTGATGCAGGAAGTGAAGGTACTCAGCAAAGTGATTTCCCAGTCTCTCCGATTATTGAGACCACAACGGGAACACTGGATGCAGTTGATATCTCCTGCAGATTCACAAGTTAAACGTTGCTTCATTTGGAAGGACTGTTTGGAGCCCCAAATGGTGGCGAGGCGGGTGGCGTTGAAACTTCTTGCAGTCAGAAGGGAAGGTGCCGGGGGGTGGGCATCAGTGGGGAAGGAATGAGTGCACAAGGGGCCATCCCTATGGAAGGCAGAGAGGGGGAAGAGGTGAAGGTGTCACAGGTGAAGACAACAAAAATGAAGAGCAATGAAAGAAAATGGACTAACATTTGGAATTTCAGGTGAGCGGAGAACAAAGTTGACAATCAGAAAAACAGGCAGGATTTATTTTAAACGGTCGAAGATTCTGAAATGTTGATGAGTGCCTTGTACAAATCACTGAAAGCAACAGCCAAGAAGCACATTGACTTTTATTGCATGTGTGAAAACAAGGCTTCAGTGAGACCACACTTCAGCTATTGTACACAAGGCTGAAAAATTAGGTTGTTGCAGAGTCGTATTCCTAGGTCAACAGAACATCAGGGGCTGAAGGAATGTTCTACGCCTTAAACCACTGTTCAACCGTACAGTAACTCGACGAATTTCAGAAAAGCAAAACTGAGGTCACAAGAAAGTGCTACTCTGATGCTTGACATCCATAGCCACCGTGCACAAGTGAGTGAGGGACAATGTTCTTTAGATGGTGGAGCATTACATCATACTGCTGATGTCCACCTCAGAGTCCTCAATGCTGGTATGGCTAAAACTGGATTAAAGTGCAGAATAACATGGGGTGGGGTGGGGAGGGGGGCATAGAGTAGGGAAATTAACAAAGTCTTTAAAAACAGTGCCAGCACTGGAGACCGAGGTTCAAATCCTACGCTGACTGTAGGAGTTTGTACATTCTACACGCGTCTCTGCCCCCACAGTTCAAAACGTACCGGGGTCGAAGGTTTATTAGGCGTCACAGGCCCAGGGGCCGAAATGGCTGGCTACTGTGGTGCATGTCTAAATTTTTAAAAAAGTAAAATTACTCAGAGTGGCAGGGCCAAGAACTTGCAACATGAATGTACAAGGGAAGCAGAAACCCTACTCACATTTAAAAAGTACTTAGATCTTCAGTTTGAAAACCAGTGAACTGTAGAACAGTGGAGGTGGAACCTGTAATTGAGCTGGGAAATCATTTTTAAATGATCAGCAGACAATCATTCAAGTGGTGTACTGTGTTGTGATTCTATACCCCAAATTACGTCGTGTTTAGGACTTAAATACATTGAAGTCCTTTGATATTTAATAGTGTTTCACCACAGCTCATAAGAAACCTTTGTAAATGGCAAATAGCATTTCAATCCACACCATTCTGTTCTCATGACTCAAACAGATCCATAGCCATTTGTGCACCCTCCTAGTATTATAAATCTGTGTTCATTTAAAAGGCAAGCTAGAAACTGTGACCCATCATGATAAATGTAAACCACCAGTACTTCATTTTGCGTTGGAAAGTCATCATGTTACCATTTGTAAAGCCACTGCCAAAGGAAACGGGAGCAGGCAAAATAAAATCTAGTGATTAAAACAGACAGTCCAGTCTGTGTGGCCTGGCAATTTATCCTTCAAACAAGTCCACAGAAAAACTAACTCCAATTGTATTAATGGGTCGTTGCAACCCTTACTGATACACTGGTCACACAAATTCTGCTCCCTAGGGACACAGAACCAATCCACAAGAACAAAGGGGGAGTGGGTCAGAGGAGACATTTGTAATGGGTTGAACATGCCATTCTCGGTTTCCAACAAGCATTTCAAGATGAGGCTAAGGCAGGTAGTTCATTAAGATCACAGGATCTTTGTATCCTCTCTAACCAGAGGTGACAAAAAACCCAGAAAAGTTATTGTTGCTCCATTTAAAAAGAGCACAAGGGGTAACCCAGCAAATTACATGCCAGTGACTTGTATCAGTAGCAGGGAACCTATTGGAGGGGATTCTTAAGGGATAGTACTTGCATCTGGTAAAGCACACACTTTGGAATTCTATATCCAAGGATTTCTGGACCGAGGGAATGCACGTCTTTGGATAAACAAATGGCAGAGCAGGACGGAGACTGGCCGACACCTGCTCTTATTTATCTCACTAAAAGAAACCCTGTGTGCTAGGTCTTGAATGAATCGACAGCACGAGTTTTGTACAAGTTAACTTCTTGCAAGTTAATGGAAGGGGAAGTGGAGCAGAGTAGAGGCCAGATCAGCCACCATCTATCTCATGGAAGTATGGCAGAGCAGGCTGGATAGCAGACTTCAGGTCCCATTTTGTTATGGCTACACCCTATAGCTTAAAAAAATGGATAAAAGCAGCATATAGTACAAAAATTCAAGTGTTCCATTGGGAGAGAAGGTCATTTCCAGCAAGGATCACCTGGGAGCAGCAAAAACACAATGAGTTCCAGAAGCAGCTTTGCAGGGGAACAAGGAAGTGGCTACAGCTGCTAAATAATACAGCTCACACCAGAAGCAACTAAAAGCATGCTGATGAATTCAATTAAAAGACTGAAAAAGGTCAATAGGAGAACCATTTAAATCCGGTCTCGAGCAGAAATGCTGTCCATCCTCATATGCTTCTCGAAACGCTGAGTTCCTACAATGGTTATTTTGTTCTTGATTAAAACCGGGGACTGTCCTTTCAACTTCACATATTCTTGGAACATCTGGATAGCGCTGGCCAATGGACATTTGGGTGGCGTTGCAAAGAGCAAGCACAGGGCGGAAGGGCAGAACGGCCCGCTCGGCGCTTTGCGAGGAGCGAGCACGGGGTGGAAGGGCAGAACGGCCCGCTCGGCGCTTTGCGAGGAGCGAGCACAGGGTGGAAGGGCAGAACGGCCTACTTGGAGCTTTGCGAGGAGCGAGCACAGGGTGGAAGGGCAGAACGGCCCGCTCGGCGCTTTGCGAGGAGCGAGCACAGGGTGGAAGGGCAGAACGGCCTTCCCGGAAGGTGGCAACAGAGCCATCAACGCCCTTCGGCGCGGGCCCGGGGCACAGGAGGATCCCACTGCCCAATCACGGTGCGGAGGCCAGAACTACGCCGCCGCTTCTGCCGGGGCCGCCCGCGCCCATTTCCCGCCATCGCACGTCCCTCACTCCGTCAGACCGAGGCCGGGCTCGCGCCTCCTCCCGACTCGTCGCAGAAGCCCCCGCTCTTCCGACTCCGCAGAGATCCAATGGAACACAGCCAGCGACGTCGCTCAGCTGCCGAGGGCCCGGTTCGGACTGAGGGGTGCGCTGTGGCACCGACTACTTATAGGTGGCAGCTGGAAACGAGGCTGCGTACGTCAGCATGGATTGTACCAACTCCCACTGACCCATCCACCACCGACAGGGGGAGCCTCGAAGACTCAGAAAATGTATTTCATTTTAAATCAGTTCTAACATTCTCTTTCCCTCCAAACCTAAATATTAATTGTTGACAATTACTTTTTAGTGAAATGTTGTGGTTTGGAGCTATTTCTAGGGCTGTTTCCCCCTCTATTGGTCATTGACCACCCTCCTTCGTGGGCGGTGGCGGGGCCGGATGACGTCATGGGGCGGGTGACGTCGTTGAGGGGCGGAACTGGCTGGTGAGTTTGGCGGAGGCTCGGATCCGGGTGTTGCTGCTGGTCCGGAGCGTGCAGGGCTGTTCCCCCTCCCCACCCCCACCCCCCCTCCCACCCTCTCCCCACCCCCCACCCCTCGCCCGCCCTTGGTCACCGTCACTCTCGGCCCGGCCGCGCAGGCATGACATCTCCGATCGGCCGCCGCGTCAGTGCAGGTGAGCGGCGGCGCTGACTCTTGGTCGCAGGGGAATGGAGCGAGTGCGGGACTGGGCGCGTCCCGGCCGCCCCCCTCTCTCTCCCCCCCCCCCCCTCCTCTCTTCCCCCCTCCCCTCTCTCCCCCCCCGCCCCGCTGCTGGCACCGTTTCATGGCAGGAACGCGTGGTGAGCGGGGCCAGGCTGACTTTGAGACTCCAGCAGGACTTTTGAGGCTCTCAAGTTCTGGATTGTGGGTTAAAGTATCTTTGCTCCGACAAAGAGGCTGTTGGACTTGCTGAGTTTCCCCAGTATTGTGTTTCTACTTCGAGGTGGTAAAGCCCAGTCTGCACCTCTCGGACCAAGTCTGCAGACACCGTGGCTGAAGTCCAAACAAAATGCTGCAGAAACTCGGGCACTTGATAGATCAAAGACACCGAACCAACGTTTCGGGCTTCAAGGGATGGAAAAAGGTCTCCCCAAAACGTTGCTCGTGTCTCTTTATCTCGGTCACTGTTTGACCCGACTTTCTCCAACGTTGTGTTGTTTTTACTACTCTTCGACGCTGTCCTTCCGCAACTCGCATGGGGGGAGACGGTGTGTGCCCTTCGATTGAATTCATCTGCTCCAATTCCTCTCTTACAGAGCCAGCCTCGGGAGCAGCGGTGATGTCGGAGGTGAGTTGCTGGAACTGCAGGATCGTTCACCTCTCCCTTGCTGTGATACTGCTGTCTTGCGGTAGCCCTTGAGTTCGAGAGAAGCAGCCCGGTGGGGTGGCCGCACGGGTTCTCCAGACTAGGGATGTTTCCTGGAGAAGGGGGGGGGGGTGAGTGCAGGTGGGCAAATGGGTGACAGGTCGGGTGGGGGCTGGTCCGTGGTCCTACGCCCTGCTCTTCAGCAGAGCCCCTCGTCTTGTCCTGTTGCGGGAGCGGGCTGCTGAAGGACTGGGTGGGGTGGGTGAGGGGGGGGGGGCGAGTACAAGCTCTGGCGTCGCCATCTTGCTGGTGGGTGTCAAGAAAAAAAAAGTGAGTGGGAATTCAGACAAAAGAGTGGCCGAAGTCCGGCGGCGAGGCTTGGTCAGCCCGCCCTTGCCCTGAGCGGGGTGGAGGGGGGAGGGCCCGTTGGGTGTCCCGTACCCACCTCCCCGGAGGAAGCAGGACCCCTCTGCCCTGCATTCCGGCATCGCTCGCCCGCATGATCCCATTGTGTCTCCGGATTGCCCTGCCCCAGGCCTGGGATGGAACCTTCCCCCGACCTACGGCAGGGTCCGTGTGCTTGTCTGTCCCGGGCTGGGCGGCCACTCTGTCATTCCGGCCCTGATGCTGCAAATCCTCCCCTTGAGCGTTCGCTCTCACAGCTCGGGCTAAAGTCCGAAGTTGGAACGGTGTTTTGGGGCTGATCTCTCAGTAAATCGGGGGTGCGGAAACTCCCGGAAGGCGGCCAATGCAGAGGGTGCACCGCCGGGGGAGACGGGTTCATGTGGCCGGCCCGGCGCCCGGGGAGCTGCGTCGCTGCTGCCAGTCTGCAGCGGGTCGCTGGGGAGCGGGCGCTGGCTCCAAGCCGTCGGCGCCCGCGGACGTCGCTTTCCCCTCCCCTCCCCTGTCGGCGGATAGCGAGAGCGGGCTCGCTTCGCCATTGCTCGCTGCCGTCTCCCTCTTTTGTTTCCCCGCCTCCCTGTGCCTGGGACTCCCGGTTTCCTCAGCCTCCCTCCCCGCCGCCGCCTCGCTTGTTGCGAAGAATTCGCCCCCCCCCCCGCCGGTTGCAGGGCTGTAGGTACAGCAACGACCGTGTTGCAATTGGGACAGGCTCGCCATGGTCTTGCGGGGGTGGTCCAGCGGCTGCTGGGTGCGGAGGGTCCCCCTGAGGCGGTGGGTGAGGCGGGCACTGCCAGTGATTTGGGACGGACGTTCTGCATTTTCCATGCCCCGCATTGGTCGGTGGTTCCAGCGTTTGGCTGCAATGTGTTGGGTTGCGATCGCTCGCTGGCCCAGCCCGGGTCTGCACCCTTGGCTTCATCTGCTGCTGAGCCCATATGGCTTCCAACTGTCACCATGTCTCCTGGGGGCCACAGTGGGGTCGGGAAATACTTTGGGGCGTCCTACTGTAGAAAGTACCACCTAGGAACAAGTTGTCATTGTTTCCAATATTGTTGGGGACAGTGTGGGGTGGATGCACATTTGTCAGACAGCATCCACGGAGAGGGAGGGTCCGTCAAGGTTTCGGGTTGGGACCCTTCTTTATCCATGACCCTTTGTCACTCAGGGTTCCAGCATTTGCAGTTTGTGCTTTTCCACACAGTGGCTAGTTCAGAACAGAATTGAAAAGCTTGGTTCATTCATAATCTTGGCCTATCTGGGTTTCATCATCATCTGTTTAAAAAATGCAGACATTGCCAGCCAGATTCCACAGTGATAAGATCATATTAATCAATGTGTCACAGACCTGTTCTAAGTCCACTCAGTCCTTCCAGCATCGTGGCATTCCCTCGTTCACCAGAAACTGGGAAGATACTTAATTCACCTCAAGCATTCCCCAAATCCATAAAAACCAGTGATGAGTCTCAGAGTTGAACCCAGTGCAAACTTGAAATCCACAGATGATCAAACTACATATATGGAAGATTAAATAAAATTAGTAATTTATTCCTAAAGACTCAGCTATTGAAGAAACATCTTCTCAATGTCCAAATGCTGGTGGGGACGGGTCTATCGCTGTATAACACTGAGGTAGAGAACTGGTGGGGACGGGTCTGTCACTCTATTGGTGGGGATGTGTCTTGTCACTGTGTAACACTGGGGTACAGTACTGGTGGGGACATGTCCGGTACTGTGTAATACCGGGGTACACTGCTGGTGGGGACGGGTCTGTCACTGTGTAACACTGGGGTACATTATTGGTGGAAACGGGTCTGTCACTGTGTAACACTGGGGTACATTACTGGTGGAAACGGGTCTGTCACTGTGTAACACTGGGGTACATTACTGGTGGAAATGGGTCTGTCACTGTGTAACACTGGGGTACAGTACTGGTGGGGACACGTCTGTCACTGTATAATGCCGGGGTACAGTACTGGTGGGGATGGGTCTGTCACTGTATAATGCTGGGGTACAGTACTGGTGGGGACGGGTCTGTCACTATTATGCTGAGGTACAGTGATGGAATTGGATCTGTGTTAATTCAGGTGGATAAATTAAGGGCGTGTTCCTACTTTGTGAAGAACAAATTAAACTGAGGATTGTTTTGGCCTGAGATATTATGGAAGGAGCAGTGTGATTGGCATCGGACGTTCAGACATCTGTAAAACAATGGCTTCAGTCCCATGTGCCCACGGCAGCCATGACTGGGTGTCTTATTCTCCTGTTTGTAGTTTTCTGTTTTACTCGTGATCCTCTTCTCAGAACTGAGGTCTCCCGCTCTGCCATCATGCCAGTAAATTCCTAACCAAGAGTTACTGCACTTCGAATTCATGTGGTGACCAAAACTGTGCTGTCATCCCACAAGGACATGTGCCCTCCATCTGCCTACACCACTGCTCGTCAGTTTTCTCCTTTCAGGCTGTAGAAATGTGATCAAAGATCTTTATTTTCCTCTGCACCTTGTGCGTTCCCTACCCAATGGCTTCAGGATAATATTGCAGTAGATTCATTGGTGGGTTTTGAATGGTGGTTCTCAACCTTTTTTTCACTCTCATACTACCTTAACTAATCTCTGATGAACCACAGAGCATCGATGCCAGAGATGCCCTGTGATTAATGAGGGATCCTTACTGAATGTAAAGAGAAAGGTTGTGAACATCAGGTTGAGTGGAATAGCGAACTGGCATCTTGTCTGTTTATCCAACATCCCACCAAAGTCTTCTGTACTTGGCCCAGTATTTCTATTTGTCTGAATGCCTGACATTTCAATTCTCTCATGGTTAATTAAGATTGTACAATGCCTGTATAACACCAATAATTAACTTCCAGCAGATGCTCTGACCATTCTCAGAATGGAGGGTTTAATTGTATATTGATGGCTAGTGATTTGTTGCAGTGACTGGATGATGGGTTTGTTTCTAAAGTCCTCAAATCAATAATTCCACATTGGACAGGGGCAATTTGTTGAGCCATATCTGCAACACTTGAGCTGTTGTGTCTGCTTCTACCTGTTCTCCTGTACCAAGTACATACCACATTTTGTGTCAACAAACCAGATCTTCTTTAAACCTACCTCACCTCTTCTAAACCTATGCACTTAAAGTTTATCATTTCCACCTTGTGATACCTCTCATAACTTTATAAACTTGTTTCAGTTCCTCACCTCTGATTTTCCAAAGAAAACAGCCTATATTTGTCCATCCTATCCTTCATCCTGATTCCCTCCAATCCAGGCCACATTCTTCTCCCTCTCCTAAGCATCCACATTTTGTCTGTGAGGCAACCAGAGCTGAACACAATATTCCAAATGTGGCCCTAACACAGCTGCAATGTGATTACCTGATGCCTTGATCGCAGACATGCTATCCATCATCTTCATCAATCTGTCTACTTTTAGGGAACTATGTACTTGATTGCCAAGTTCTCTCTGTACCTGAATACTCCTATAGATCCTCCCATCTACTGCAGTAGTTCTCAACCTTCCCCCGCTCTCCCATTCACATACCACCTTAAGTAATCCATTGCTAATCACAGAGCACCTATGTATATGACCTTCAAAAAAGGAAAAACCTCAAACTTATCCAGGTTGAGCTCCTTCTCCTGATTCTTCCCCCAAATTTCCAACGATAGACATTTCTTGTTTTCTTTGATAACCTTCCCTGCTGTCCACAACTCCACCGATGTTTGCCTTGTCTGCAAACCTGCTTATCATCCCATGCCCCGAAAAATGTTCTTCCATAATTTCCCTTCAGCTCACATCAGATTGAGTGCTTTGTCTTCTGAAACAAAGGAACTATACTGGCCAGTCTCCATCATCTTCCAGGAAGACCATCTCAACGTTTTGTCACTGAGACTCCATGGGTTTCTTAGAGGCCTGTAACAATCCACTGCAGTTGTCCTCAACCCTGGGAGTATTGTGCATGGTTCACTGACCACAATGTTTGGAATGGAGGCTTGAGTTTTTAGGAGGATCAAAGAGGGCTGAAAGATGGTGGTGTGATTCGAGGGGTAGCGATCTCAAAACCAGAAGGCATAATTTTTGAGGGATAATCTTGTCACATGGGTGTAGCGGGTGGTGATGGAGGCAGACAGTATATGGGATTAATATGTAGATGGGCTGAAGGACCTGTTCTTGTGTTGTATAACTGACTTAGCTAAATGTTAAGCAAACATCCAGAGATGATGTTTGGGGGGTACAGGCAAGGTTGTGACATGGGATCACAAGGCTATTTGACTCCTTGGCACCGCTTTCAATGGGACCAGATGGCTATGATATCTACCACCCTACTCTACCCTCAGTTTTATCCCACGTGCATTGATCTTGGATGAGTTCCTGCTTGTGGATGTTATGTGATCTCAGTTCTGCTTCATGTCAGCAAATTGTTATCATAGGATTGGAGAAGCATGAGACTGCAGATGCTGGAATCTGGGATTGGAGGAACTCAGTCTGTGGAAGGGAAGAGGTGGTGGTGGGCATTTTAGATGGAGTCCCCTCATCATGGCTGATGTTTCCCTGAATAAGACTCCATAAGGTCTAGTCAGTCCACATCTGATGTATTGTGGGTTGATGTGGGATCTCATGGCATTGGCATTTGGAGATGGCTTTGGGCAGATTTGCCACATCGGTATGTTGACCTTAGGTGTGATTGCCCAAAACAAGGTGCCACTTCCTGGAATTGGGGAAGTTAACTGAATAAAGTGTGCAGTGTCTGAGGAAACCTGCCCATCCAACATTGCTTTCTGTTACTATATCCCTCTTCTTACCTTGAGCAGGGGGAAAATTAAGTTGAAGTACAGTTCAGTTGTGGGATTTCAAGTTCTGTGTCATGTTATTCTTGGTGCAGTGAGAGGGCTCATCCACTCTAATGTTTGTACAGCCCCAGTGGACACTGCAATCCGTTGAAGCGAGCAGGGGTACTAAGCTAATTTTTCACGTGCAGGACCTCACCAAAAACGGTGACAAGGAGGTGCCAGGGCTGCGTTCCTTAGCCCTGGCAGTGAGAGGTTAAAGATATTTGGGATGGCATGGTTAGTGTAGCAGTTAGCTGCTACTGTCTGTAAGGCTGATATTCAGTACGTTCTTCCCCATGTCTGCATGGGTTTCCTTCCACATTTCAAAGATGTAAGGCGGTCAGTAGGTTAATTGGTTCCATGGGTGTATTTGGGTGGCACGAGCTCGTAGGCTAGAAGGGCCTGTTACTGTGCTATTAAAGGTAAAGCTGAATTGTGCAGGGCCTCTATTATGGTTTTGAGTGGCTGAATGGACTCCCCAGACCTGTTCTACAAATGTCATTGGTCTTTGGTCCCTCCCCATTCCCCTTGTAGCTGGTTGTTGAAATGCAGGGTGGCTGAGGATAGCAGAAGTTGGCTGTGAGTGTCCTGGGGTCTTCAATCGTCAGTGGATGTGATGGTCCATCACTCCTCTCCCTATTCTATTACTGCAGCCCTCACACCCACTGATCTGTTGATCGCCATCTTGAACACACCCAGCTATGGTTTTCTTGATAGAGCATTCCGAAGATTCACAGCGACCATCTCCATGTTGAGCATCTGGCTTTGGATTCTCTCTTCTCTCACCCCATGTATTCCCCTCGATAATCTTTACTTTCTGTGCATAGATGGCATCTAAACCAGGATCCCTGTGCACGGTCAGATGTGATGTTGAAGCTTTATACACTGGTGAAACCTTGGAGAGTTGTGAGCAGTTTTGGGCTCTTTATTTAAGAAGTGATGAGCTGACATTGGAGAGGTTTCAGAGGAGGTTCATTTGGATGATACTGGGAATGAAAGGATTATCATATGAGGAGTTTTTGAGAGCTCTTGTCCTGGAATTTATGAGAATATGGGGGGATCTCGTTGAAACATTTTGAATGTTAAAAGACGTGGGTGGAGTAGATGTAAAAAGGTTGTTTCCCTTGGTGGGAGAATCTAGGACAAGAGGACACAACTTCAGGATTGAAGGGCACCAATTAGAACAGAGATGTGGAGGAACTTCTTCAGCCAGAGGGGGGTGAATCTGTGGAATTTGTTGCCATAGGTGCTTGTGGAGGCCGGGTCATTGGGGGTGTTTAAGGCAAAGATTGATGGTTCTTGATTAACCAGGGCATCAAAGGTTAAGGGAAGGCTGGGCATTGGGGCTAAGTGGGGAAATGGATCGGCTCATGATTAAATGGTGGGTCAGACTTGATGGGCTGAATGGCCCATTTCTGCTCTTATGTCTTAGGAACTTAACAGACAGGGCTGGAGAAAATGGGGAAGTTAGAAAATGGAGGGTGACAGGAGCTTGTTGAACATGTGGGCACACTAACATAGAGATGGGGGCATAAGCAGGACTCTGCGATCATTGAGATCGACCTTTACAGTTGGGTCAGTTGACCAAATGGGTTTGTCTCGCCTCTGAAACATCACTCTTATTTTTAGCCACCAAAGAAGAGGCAAAGAACCGTGGAGGACTTCAACCAGTTCTGTACATTTGTGTTGGCTTACGCTGGATACATCCCCTATCCCAAGGAGGTAAGATTGTTCCCTCTGTTTCAGCTCGGCTTAACTCTCGGTTCTCCTGTTTGTAGCCAGTCTGTTTCTGCATGGTCTCAAATAGCACACTGGTGGTTCCTCAATAAGGTGAATAGCAACAGGGGGTTCGATGGGACAGTCTATCCAAGGGAAACCCAACATGCTAAACTTTTATATATCACTGGTTAGACCCCAGCTGAAGGATTAGGCTCCATGTTTGGAAGGTTCTTAAAACATTGAGGATGCAGAGGAGATTTAGCCGAGTGTCCTGGGAATGAAAGATCTCACAGTTGGAGACTAGAGAAGGAGGATGGCTCTCACTAGAGCAGAGGAGTTTAGGGTTTCAGATGGTTCAGAACTGAGGAGCTTCAATAGGGGAAGTGTCTCAGTAGCAGGACGATCAGAGCCAATAGATACAGATTGAAGGAAGCATCCAAGGAGAAGCAGAGGCTGATGAAGAATCGTTTTACGCAGTGAATTGTTGAGCTGCTTCCAAAAGTTGAACTTGTTGTTTAGCCTCCTACCAAGATACAGTGAAAGGGCAATGAACTTACTTCAGTGTAGTCTGTAGTTCAGGATACAATGTCACTGTAAGTCACAGAGGGCAGGTGTTGTGTTCCAGAGGTATACTGCAGGGCATCACCTTTCTCCAATTAGGGGGTGTTTCCACATAGACCAGGAGCGAAATAAATACTTAAACGTTTGAATGGGGATGGTGCTGATTGAAGATTTAAGGTTCTTTTATCGTCGTGTAATAAAACAGAAAATGTAATATTACATGAAATTGCCTTCTGACTAACAGTTGTCATTAGTAATGCCCGGCACCCCTTTCAGTAAGCAAACAAGAGTCCCTTCAGAGTGTGGATTCAGATTCCTGTTCGATCCATCGGCAACCCGAGCTCTAGATCCAAACCTCTGACACGATCAGGAAATCTTTAGCACCTGGAGCCCTTCTGGCTCTCAGCACCCTCTCGAATCCTGGTTCCCATGAGCCAGATTCCCACCACCTGTGTGGATATGGATGGGAGGGCAGAAGAGAGAGAAGCTGAGGTGATGGGGGAGAGCTCTCTGAATGGAGAGGGATGAGGCAGGGGAGCTGGTGGAAAAGAGATGGGGAAAGAGAGAGAGAGTGATCGTCAATGTTAATACCATCTGGTTGGAGAGTGCCCAGGCGGAAAATTAGGTGTAGTTCCTCTAATTTGTGGCAGTGCCTGAGGGCACGGACAGGTATGTCAGTGTGGAATTGAAACAGTTGGCCACTGGGAGGTCCCTGATGTGGCAGCAGACAGTGCACAGGTACTCAACCAAGCTCCAATGATGAGGAGACCAGAGCGGGAAGCATCGGATGCAGTAGATAACCCCTGCGGATTCACTTGGGTGGACTGTTTGGAGCCCCAAATAATGGTGAAGGAGGAGGTGGGTGCAAGAGGAGCAATCACAATGTCTGCAGACTTTCCTAGTCCATCTCTGATACCACTCTCCCTTTACTGGATCTCTCTGTCTACATCTCAGGAGACGGACTCTCCACTGACATTCATTACAAACCTTCTAACTCCCACAGCTACTTTGACTACATGTCCTCACACCCCGTCCCCTGCAAGGACTCCATCCCCTTCTCTCAATTTCAACATCTCCGCCGGATCTGCTCCCAAGATGCGCCTCTGAAATGTCTGCCTTCTTCCACAAACGTGGCTTCCCCTCCACCACTATTAACTCGGTCCTCACCCGCATCTCCTCCATTCACCGCTCATCTGCCCTAGCCACCCCCCAGCCCCCAGAAACAATAAACACAGAATCCTCCTCGTCCTCACCTACCACCCCGCAGCCTCTACATCCAACACATCATCCGACAGAATTTCCGGCACTTACTACAGGACTCTACCACCAGACACATTTTTCCTTCTCCTCCCCTCTCAGCCTTCCATAGGGACCACTCCTTCCGTGACTCCCTTGTGCACTCTTCCCTCCCCACCCATTGCCCCCCCCGGCACCTTCCACTGTGGTCATAGGAGTTGTAATACCTGCACCCGCACCTCCTCCCTCACCACAGTCTGAGGTCCCAAACAGACTATTCAGGTGAAGTTACCCTTCACCTGTACCTCCAAAGAACTCATTTACTGCATCCGGTGCACCCTCTGTGGTCTTCTCTACATCGGAGAGACCAGTTGCAGTTTAGGAGATTGCTTCGCCCAGCACCTCCTCTCCGTCCACAACAAAAGCGACCTCCTCGTAGCCAACCATTTCAATTCTGAGTCACACTCTCCGGCTCGTACGTCTCCTTGGCCTTTCACACGACCCCACTCTGACCACCCACAGATTGGAGGAACAACACCTCATTTTTTGTCTGGGTACCCTCCAACCCCAGGGCATGAACATTGAGTTCACTGAATTTCACTAATCAGCTTCCCTTTCCCTCCCCCCCACTCACTTAATTAATTCCAGTTCTTGCTTCCTTTCTCTCTCCACCAAGCCTAGACTCCTCCCCCTTCCTGCAGTTTTCCACCTGCCCCCCCCCCCCCCCCCCCTCCACTTATCATCTCCCACCTTCACCACCCTTCTCCCCTTTTTGTTCGGACATCTGTGTTCCCCCACACCTTGATGAAGGGCTCAAGCCCAAAACGTTGGTGATGTATCTTCACATTTGCTACATAAAGGCACTGTTTGACCTGCTGAGTTTCTCCAGCGTTTGTGTTTTTTCACTTAACCACTGGTGTCAATAGAACCCTGTGTTTTACCCCTTCCTGTTTAACTAGTTTGCTCAACCTTGCTTCATCAAACATGTTTCCCGATCTGGGTAACATCCTGGCAAATCTCCTTTAGACCCTCTCTAAAGCAGCTACATCCTTCCTGTTACAAGATCCCGGGAAATATCTTTAGAAAAACCTTTTTATCTGGCTCCACCATCTCCTTGACAGTCTGTCCCAGATACCAACCGTGTCTTTTTTAAAAGAATCTTTCCCTCAGATCCTTGTTCGAATTCCTTCCTTCCTCTTACCTTAACCCTCTGCACTCTTCTTTTTGAGACTTCTTACATGGGGGAAAGAGATTCTGGACATTTGCCATATCTGTAGCCTCTTGGACAATATCCAGTCACCCCTTGGCCAGGGTAAACAAGTTCATCCTTTCCAACCTCTCCCATTAGAGAAGTGCCCCAGTCCAGGCAACATCCTGGTGTATCTCGATACAAAGATTGATTAATGTCTTTTGACCTCCTGTAATTAGGTGCTCTGATCACACTGGTAGAGAGCTGGAAATGCATTGAATTGAAAAGTTTTCTGTTTAGCTTTCTTTCCCTTCTGAATCTTGACTTCCTTTCTTTCTCCATTCCCAGCACGACCCTTGGGCTCATGCCAGCCTGAGTCCTCGAAACAGCACAGGCAGCACGCTGGACAGTGATAGCTGGGAGTCCTCAAGATCCTCTGACTCCCACATTCTGCACTGTGGCAAAAGGTTAAAGAGTGCTGGAGCTAAAGAGGGGGTGAAGCGAGGCAGGTCGGATGGCTTGTTGCTGGAGCGGCCAAGTTTTGCAAGTTCTCTCTTCGACGGCTCTGAGAAACTGAAGTCTGAGAAGGTGAAGAAGAAGAAGGTCTCCTTGAAGAAGGTGAGCCTGGATGGAGCCAGGAGGAGGAAGGCTCCCGAAGGCGGGAAGAGGATCACCCTGGAAAATGTCAGGAAGGTGATGGAAGTGTCCCAACCTCCGGCTGATCTCCCCAGCCCAGCGGAGATCCTCCAGGCTGTCGAGAAGGCAGCCCAGTGCGAAACGGAGTCTGAGGAGGAGACGCTGAAGATCGCGCAGGAGTCTGAGGAAATCTTCAAGCCTATCCCAATGCTGGAGGAGGTGGCAGACCCTGGGAGAAGCTCGGGGAGCGTGCAAGTGAACGAGGTCCATGGAGATGAGGAGAAACCGAGCGAACTGGAAGCCGAGAAGGAGGTGGAGGATCAGAAGGAAATGGAGGAGAAGGAAAAATACAGAGATCTGGAGGCTGGAGTGGTGGATGGGACTACAGTCAATTCAGGTGAGGACCTTGTCCAAACCAAAATATCTGCTGAATACCGAGCACTGATGGGCTGCGGTGTACAACAGTGGGACCTGGCATCACCAGTCATACGAGGGCACATTAGTCTATTGAGTTTAGACATCTGAAGTAGTACCGTGAATTATTGATGCAACTTCAAGGATGATGTGTTTGAGGTATTCTGAGCAACAGGGAGGAAGGATCTCAATACCCTTCGTAAACTTGAAACTGGGTTTCTGGGCAAAAGAGTCACTCAGGGATGAGATTACACATTGTAATGTTGGATTAGAAATTTTTATTCTGTGAAACACCAAAGTCTGCAGACACTGTGATTGTAGTAAAAACAGAGATGCTGGAGGAACTCGGCCAGTCTCGCAGCAATCGTAGGAGGGAAAGATATTACTTGCGTTTCGGGCCTGACCCCTTCTTCAAGTAATGAGTTAAAAATCAGGTGTCTGAATTAAAAGGCTGGGGAGATGAAAAGAAAGGCCAGGGGGAGGAGCCCAGACCACCAGGCAAGAGGTGTTAATTGGATAAGGATGGGAGGACAGAGAGAATTGATTGGTGGAGAGGAGGTTTGGCTCTGTTAATGCAGAGCTGGGGGAAAGGAAACAGAAAAGGAAAGGGAGGGACAGAGCTTGAGACAAGGAGACATAGGGATTAATTGAAGGGGTTAATGGGAATTGGAGGTCGTGGATAACTCCATCTGGCCAGAGGGTTCCCAGATGGAAGATGAGCTGTTGTTCCTCCAATATATGGGTGGTCTCAGTCTGACAGTCCATGAGACCATGGACAGACATGTCGACAAGGGAGTAGGGATTCTGGCAGGAGAATGGGGAATGATGTGGAAAGTTGAGCATTTGTTCATGGGATTGTTCTGTGATCTGTAGCTGAAAAGCAGGTGAAGAAATTTCAATGGTCGTTTTCAGAATAGGATTGGGTAAAGGGGAAAACTGCTGTGTATTGGATGTAAATTGACAGAGGAAGTAGAGGGATAACTGAGTTTGGTGTCTGCCTGAAGCAGGAAAGCACGATCTTCAGACCAGACTCTGCCTGTTTACATTGTGGACCTGATGCTAGTCTGAAGGTGACACAGAGAAGTGTTGAGGATTGAAGGCCAGATTGGGCAAGATTCCAGATGCAATGACGAATGTCTGTGCTATTCAGGTTAATCAGGGCAATGACTACAGAACAAACTAAAAATTCGGAGCCTGGTGTTACACCAGGTTCATTTCAAGCAGTTTGAAGACAAGGTCCTTTCTCTAAAGAGAGGTCAATTTGTATGAAAATGCTTGGGGTGGTGAATGGCCTCCTTTAAACACCATTCTCTTTTCAGGGGAGAGGGATGGCTAACATGTGCTCGTTATCTTGCAGACTCCCCTGATGCTGCTCCAACAGAAAACCTCAAGATTGAAGGCAAGTTTCTGGTGAACTGCCTCGTTCCTGTTGTCCATTCCTCCCATTCTGTCTGAGCTGTGAGAGCACTGTCAGTACGTTCCTGCCTGCCGCCTCCGGTCAACACTGCCCTCAGACCTTTGCTTTTGGGAGCTGAGCTTGACAGTCCATCATAATAAAAACATGGAAATGCTGGAGGAGCTCAGCCGGTCTCGCAGCGTCCATAGGAGGGAAAGATGTATTACTGATGTTTCCAGTCTGAGGCCTTCCTCAAGGTTGCAGTTTGTCATCTTTGTTTCCTTTGATCTCCTGGCTAATTCAACAAGGAGGAGGGAACAGCTCATGCATTCTGCAACCCACTGACACAGTGATTGATAACTGGGTGTGCATGGCCAAGAGTGTAAGGATTGCACCCCAGGCCAGGTTAAGGTGCAGGGAAGCCTGTTTGTCAGACTGATAGCCATCTCCTCCACATCCAGTTCATTGTGGCTGGTGTTTCCTGGGGGAAGTCACTGGTCCAACATCTGTCTCATTCTGTGTTCCCTACATAATCCCAGTGGTGAGTCGCAGCTTTCACCTTTAACAGATTCTTGTTCGATATTCCCCTGCCCCATATCTGACCTTTGACTCATCCACTGTTCTCCCTGGTGTTCACTGACTACACGGATCCTTGGAGCAAAGCTACCACTTAAAACTGCTTGTCCCTGTGTTCAAATCAGCTCATGATCACTCTCCATCTGGACTCCCCTGCCCACCAAAGTGGGGCGCTCCTCCCCTCTGTTCCCCCCTCCATTCCCCCCCAGTGGGATGTTCCTCCATTCTTCTCTCTCCCCCCCCCCCCCTACCCAAAAGGGGAACTCCTCTCCCCCTTGTTCCCTCTGGGTGGAAGCACATCCTCTAATGGGATTGGTTTTCATGGAGTTGCTGGAAACCAGAAGTTTTCATCATTGATACAAGTAGTGACCATCAGGACGGGTGCTGTCTTGCCCCTAGTCCATTGAGGAACAGCCAAGCTCCTGAAGGAACTCCGATCTATCCTACTGTTCATCTGGAGGCCGGTGGTCAACACTCTGTCCTGGGTTATCCCCAGGCCCTTGCACTCAGCGTCCCAGTTGTAAGATAGCACCTGTTCTCTTTCTGCCCATTTCCTCCGTGTTGTCCAGCGGCCTTGAACGTGAGCTTTACTGCTCTGCTGGCATCAGATGCTGTGGGATATTGGGCCAGTGATTGGCCTGTGAGCCAAAGGCTTTTTTCTGTCCCGCCTGTTCCTGCTGTAATCTTCACTTTTGTTGGCACTTGTTTCCCTGAGAACTTGTTGTTGACCTTCCTTTTGAACCACCTGTGAACCACCAGGGAGTAGTTAGTGAGTTGGTGTGGGATTGGGGTGGCAGACTGGGAAAGGATCACAAATGACCTTCCCTCAAGGCCAAAAGTAAAACACGAAAGTTTGCAGACTCCGTGGTTGAAGTAAAAACACAAAATGCTGAAGAAGCAAAGCAGGTCAAACAATGTCCTATATATTAGCAAAGATAAAGATACAGAACTAATGTCTAGGGCATGAGCCCTTCATCAGTCCCATCTGTGAGGCATGGGTGGTTCAATCAGTGGAGTTCACCTCTTCTTGTCCTTGGCGATGTTCTGGGTTAGTGGGAGGGGGGGAGAGAGGTTGAACTTGGACACGAGGGTATTCACTGTCTCTTTCCTTTCAGAAGATGATTCCTGGGATCTGATCACGTGTTTCTGCATGAAGCCATTTGCAGGGAGACCGATGATCGAGTGCAATGAGTGTGGGACGTGGATCCACCTCTCCTGTGCCAAAATCAGGAAGTCGAACGTTCCCGAGGTCTTCATCTGCCAGAAGTGTAAAGACTCCAAGCATGACATCAGGAGGTCAAACCGGGCCCGGACTGGACCCAAGAAACGATTCAGCGAGTAGGCAGGCACAGGCCTGGTGGTACAGACAATCAGCAACTCTGGAAGCAGAAGAACACTCCCAGAAGACATGCCTTTCTGACAGGACACAATGGTGCAGGATTCACCATGAGTTGAATGTGTATATAATCACAGGCCAGGGACTCGGTGCTGCAGTCAGATCCACTGTTCCATAACACCTTGTCTCAGTAATGGAGTTCCCATTAAATCAAGGACGTGAAGACTGGTCCATGCTGGCGATCTCTTCCGCTCTGCCCTATTTAACTCAGTTCTGTGGTTTCACTGACGAAGCAGGACTTCTGTGTTAAGCGATGCCATGGATTGTTTGTTACTGTATGTGTGGACCCTGCCTTCTGTCAGTGGAACATTTTCGAAATGATAGGGTGTTGGGGAGGGGTTGAGGAGGAGGGGCTTGGGAGCTTTGTACTGGTGGGGTTGGGGGAGAGAGGGAGACATTGGAACATTTCGTTCAGAGCCTAACGTGAAACCTCTCCTGGGCCACGGTAACGGCCCACTGCCCACCCAACACACACAGTCATATGACCCACCCTAGACCCTGAGTTTAGCAAGGCCATGGTTTCCTACACCACATTCAACACTGGAGCTTAGCTAAACTGGTCCACAAGCCAAACTTTGGTTCTTAGCCTGTCAATATATTGGCAAGAAAAGTGCAATTAAAGCTTGAGATCTGTTGCCCATTGTTAAATGGTGACCATGTGGTCGGGGCCTTCAGGTGCGTGCTTAATCAATCCTTCAACCAGTCAATAACCTGCGCACCAAGTTGCTCCTCTACCCCTCCACGACTTCCTCCCTGCCCCTTGGCTGAAGGCACTCTACTGACTCGCTCTGTTCCTGGGTAACGGGAGGAGGGTGGGGGGAAATGTTGCCTGTTTGTGAGTTGTGCCCTTTCTGGGGGTGTTGCTAACAATGGGGACTGGCCCGGGAGAAACCAGTGCAACCCAGAGGGGGCAGGTCTGACCCAATGCTCCAGCCACACCCTTTCACCTGCTAGAGTTGTCAAGGGGTTTGAACTGTCACTGAGCAGTGAGTTCAAGCATGTTAACCCACTGGGACTGTTCCACAGGGCCTTCTAACTTGCGATACTTTGTTTAGTTGAAGCTTTGTTCTGGAGTATCAGCTTAATTCGTAGTGAGTTCCATAGCACAAGTGCACAACTGGAAGTTCACCCAATCAAGGTTATACCTACCCAGCTTTATCCTCGTGGACTTTCCACAGCAGTGTTACGGGAACTCCTGATACTTTTGGGAAGATCAGATGAGGAATTCTGCACTGACAGGGTTTTTAAAAAGGAGGGTAGATATTTTTGTTATTTAAAGTTCCTGTTTTGAGGAGCTTGTGTTTGGAGCAGAGCTGTTGTTTGAAGAACTGACCCCGAACACAGAGCAAATTGGTATTGTGTAGAGGTTGTGATTCATTCCAGGGGGTTAATTGTTCTGAGATTGGCTGTTTCCTCGTCACCGAGCGCTCCCGGTAACTCCATAAATCTACATCAGTCCTCCACTCTGCGGATGAACAGCCAACCAATGATCCCTGGGAGAAGAGTACAAGGGTTCCTCTAGTGGCTCGATGGGGACCAGGATCACCCAAGAGGAGACTGGGGGTGGCGGGGGTGGGGGGATGGAAGATGTGATGATGAATCTAGAGAGTGGAGTGGGATGGAATTCTCCCTCAGGTACCTGCTCAATAAAGATGCACCTGGGTCTTGTCTAGTTCAGTGTTACGGTCCATTTGTAAATAGCCTTGAAATTCTTTTGTAAATAATGTTCTGAAAAGGACCAGAAGCAGTTACGGGGTGGACAGTGAAGTTTTGGGATCATGGCTTAAATTGCACTAAATCTTTAACCATGATATCCGCGGACGGGACTTTGTTCAGACTGGGTTATGTTGTACAGATGTAACATCGGTGAAGCCTCCAGGTGTAAAGTGTAGGCTGCTTCAGATGTTCCTGTTTCATTCTGCAAGGCCTGTTTCTGTGGAAATGATTTGTATTGTTGTAAGGTTTGGATGAAGGAGATGAAAAGAAGAAAAAAAAATTCAAAGGTCTCTGACTTGCTCCCTATCCTCCATTCTCTTACCCGCTTCCCTTGATCACATTGGTTACTGTTTTTTTTTCTACTCTTGGGAGGCAAAATAAATCTACATGGAATCTAACTGCTGGTGTTTGTCAGTGTACAGGATGTGTTTACAGGTTGGAGTCAGGGCATTCCCTTGTGGTGGTACTGGGTGTCATTGAATGTAAGTGCAGTGTGTTGTGGGGATGTGGAATTCAGGGGCATTCTCTGTCATTTTCAGCACCCACTTGACAAGGTCAACTCACTGGTGGGGCAGGCTTTGGATCTCCCCGCCTCAGCCTGACACACATCTCGTTGGGCAGGGAGGATACAGAAGAGTAATGTAAAGATGCACCAAAATGGTTGCTGCAATCACACTTAAGATGCATCAACAATAGATGTCTAGCCCTCTGGATTTGCCAGTCTTAAATTTCCTGCCTCACTGTCTCCAGTCTGACCCTCCCTACCTTGGAGAGGGAAGGTTATGGGAGGAGGGAGAGCTGTTTCATTTTGCTCCAGCCACCTTGCATGTAATGACCCCATTCCACCACATGAAGGCAGCTCTGAGCCAAGGTCTGCTATCTTTCTGCTCAGCGAAAAGACAAGTCCATTGTCATTCCAGAAGATGGACTGAAATTCGTACCTGCTGCAGCCACACAAGTATGTAAGATGCACCAGCTTCAAAAGTATCAATTAAACTAGGGGTTTTCTCTTTGGAGCAATGGAGGATGAGAGGCAACTTAATAGAGGTATATAAGCTTGAGGGGCATTGATAGGGTGGACAGCCAGTACCTTTTTCCCAGGGAGACATTAGCCAACATCCGGCACAGCTGTTTAAGGTAAGGGGAGTAAAGTGTAGGGGTAATGTCAGGGCTGTTTTTTTTAAACCGAGTGGTAGGTGCCAGGAATGCACTGCTGGGGGCAGTGATGGAGGCTGGTACAGAGACTTGGACAGGCACACAGATGTAAAAATACTAAAGAATTAAGGGTTTGAATGATAGGGGATAGGATTAAATAGGTTGGCACATCATGGGCTAAAGGGCCTGTACTGTGCTGTTCTAAATTACCACAGCATGTCATATTGTAAAATAGATCCAAATAAAAGATGTATAAATATTCACAATAGCGGTTAGTGCAGAAAACGGTGATGTTTTAGTAGGTGCAGGAGGCCCTGTGGTTCCAGAGTAGTTCGGGGTAGGAATGGGGAAGTTGAAGACCCTGACAGCTGTTGGTAAGAAACTGTTCTCAATCCTAGAGTTTGCTGGTCTTGCGGCCTAAAGGCTGAAGTGAGAGGAGGTTGGCAGAGTGTCACCCAGATGTCTGCTGTGGAAGGGAAGTCATGCACTTGGCCAAGTTGGCCACCTTCATTTCTGACCACTTGAGTTTGCATACAATACTGTGACAAGCCGGTCGGTCGGTGCACCATTGAGAGTATGTGATGAAATGCAGAATCTTTTGTCTTGGAGAGTAGAGGTGTTGGTTCTTCATTGTTGTCTATGCTGACTCCAGTACGTGGACACATAGGAACTTGAAGGTACAAACCCTCTCTGTCACTGTGGTGTCAATGAAGACAGGAATGTGGTCCTCAACCTCTCCAAAGTCCACAGTAAAGTTCGGAAACTGAGATGGAGACAGAGGGACTGTGAACGCTGGAACCCTGGTGCTCCACGTTGAAGCTCAGAAGAGAGAAGCTTCTGACTGCCGTTCACTGCTGGGAAGGGAAGTTTGGAAGCCTGCTGTGCAGGCCTGGAATCAGAAGGGGACACTCCTCCAACTCCCCACTGTCAGTTTGATCTTTCAAGGCCATGAAGAGAAAGGATATGTCCACCACAGCCTGAGAAAAGAGTACAAGAGCACATCACATACACAAGTACATTGTACACATGCATGGAGATTCTTAACTGCTGCAGCCACACAGGTACATGAGATAGATCCCTGCAATACTGGATGGCACAGTTAACCTAGCGGTTGGCACAAGGCTGTTACAGCACCAGCTGTAAGAAGTTTGTCTGTTCTCCCCACGTCTGCATGGGTTTCCTCCCACCCTTCAGAACGCACAGGGGTTGAAGGTGAATTGGGCGACACATGCTTGTGGGCCTGTTACCGTGCTGTATGTCTAAATTTTAAAAAAAATTAAAAATAGTATAAATATACTACTGGCTTAGAGATAGAACTTTGAAATAAGCTGGTACTTTGATATTATATAAGCCTCCAACAGTTGGGGTCATTTGAAAGAACAAATGTTGACAATTAAAATTGACTGAGAGTAAAGGGCTAAGATGAAGTTGATGTTCACACATCCAGTGAGGGGTTTGAAAGCAGTTGAAAACTACTCCTATTGGAGGAGTATATTGAGCCATACAGTGTGGAGACGTAAAGGGCTTGTAGGTTAACTGGGCTCATGGGCTGGAAGGAACAGCTGCTTTAATTCCACACCCTATCGCCCCACTAATATGTCCTCACACCGCCAGGATGAAGCCACATATAAATCGGCCCAACTTGTGTATGCAGTCCAGAATATCCCTCCTGCCTGTGTTTGGCCCATATCCCTCTAACCCATCCTAGCCATATATCTGTCCAATTGTTTCTGAAACATTGCAGTAGTCCCTGACTCAACATCTCCTGCAGCAGCCTGTTCCACACACTCACCACCCTCTGTAAAAGAAAATTTACTCCTCAGGTTCCTGTTAAATCTCCCGCCGCACCTTAAACCTCTGGTTACCAATTCCCCTACTCTGGGTAAAAGACTCTGCATTCACCTGATCTAATCCTCTCCTGATGTTGTCCACCTCTGTGAGGTCACCCCTCATCCTCCTGTGCTCCAAGGAATAAAACTCGAGCCTGCTCAACCTTTCCCTGCAGCTCAGGCCGCCAAGTCCTGGCAACATCCTCTGGAGGAATCCTTTGTGCTCAATGACAACAATTTAGTAAGCTTTAAGGTCCTCATGAAAGAGGATAGGGTGGTTACAGAGTTGAGGTATTCTTTAGATGTTGGGCAGCTGACATCAAGAGCATGAAGAAAGAAACTGGTGCAGTGGATTAGGAGCTGAAGAGAACATCTGATATAAGGAAGAGGTTTCAACAGGAGATGTGGGCGTTCAGAATCAGTAGGGTTCTGTCACGGGAAGAAGCAAAGGTGGTTGGGTGAGAGGTGTAGATAATCAACACCTTTTCCCGGGGCAGGAGTAGCAAACACAAGAAGACACGTGAAAGTGAAGGGAGGAAAGTTTAGGGGAGACATCAGGAGCACATTTTTTTTACACAGAACTGTGGGTGGATGCATTGACGGGGTGGTGGTGGAAGGTTGGAACATTAGGGGGATTTAAGAGACTCTGAGACTGACACATGGATGGAAGAAAAATAGAGGGTTATGAGGTAGGTGAGGTTGGGGAGATACAAGTCAGCACATTATCGTGGGCCAAAGGGCTTGTACTGTAATGTTGCATGTTTAGGGAACACTGGTTAATGAGGAATTTAGAGCAGATCTGATCAGAGAAAACTAAGGAAATGTACGTCATGTATAAGAACTGTGGAAGTGAGGCCTTAAGGTTGATACAGGAGGGATCTGAAAGGAGTTAAAAGGGCAAAAAAAGTGGTCCTTGTTAACAGAATAAGGGGAATTACAAAACCTTTTGTAAATATATTAGAAGAAGAGGGAATCGAGGGAGACTGTGGTCCCTCAGGGACCACAAGGGAAGATTTTTTTTGGTCTCCGGGTTATGTGGTGTCCTGGAGGGATGGGTTTTTAGGGCGAAGGATGGAGAGAGAGTTGGTGAGCGGTTTGCTGATGTGTCTGGAACATGTGTGTAAGGTCAGGACCAGTGCTAGGGTGGGTGCTACACAATCAGGTGGATCTACCTGAAGGGCTTGAGCAAATCCTCCTCTGGGATTAGGCAGCAAGGAACAAGGTTGGTGAGGCCCTAATGGAGATTCTTCAAGGGTGAGATTGGTGGTTAGATAATGTCTCTGCACATCTCTGGAACAACTCGTGCTTGGGGACTCCATCCGAGTTACATAGGATGTAAGAGATGGGAGGTGAGACTGAGCCTGGAGAAGTATTGTGTGTCGTTCTGGTCACCACTCTGCAATGGGAATATAATTGTGCTGGAGAGATTCCCCAGGATGTTTTCCTATTGTAGGGTGTTGAAACAAGGGGGTACTGGTTTGTGGCAGAAGTTAAAGGGGATCTGACCGGTAAGTTGTTTTTAGTGTGGCTGGTTTTTGGAATGTGCTGCTGGAGGGTGTGGGGAAAAATAACCTAGAATGTTATGATCACCTTGAGTTCTCCAGCTATAATACTCTCTGAATATGAAAGGAAATTCTGGCTCCATGCACAGGATCCCCCTTTGGTCTCCCCTTTGGCAACCCCTGATAAAAGACAGCACAGTAGAAGGCTCTTCTTCCCATCAGGTCTCTGCTAACCACTATGCCAAATTAAACTTGTCCTCTGTGGTGGCTCTCCCTCCATTCCCTGCCTGATCAGGTGCCTCTTCAATGTTGCTGGCATTTCTGCTTCTACACTATCACCGGGAGCCTGGTTCCAGGCACCTATCACCCCTGCCTTTCAAATCTCCTTTAAACTTACCCCGCTAACCTTCAAGCTCTTCTCCATATGGCAGGAGAGGGGTTAACGGACAGAAGGTTTAAACTCCTAAACGTAAAAGCAGTAATTGCTTCCTATCTTGGATGACAGGACTTTGTCTATCCCCTGATAATTTTATCAGCTTCTATCAGCTGCTTTAATTCTAAACCTCACTGCGCCACTAACATGTCTGTCCATGGCCTTGCATTGCCAGGTTGAGGCCACGCATAAATTGGAGGAAAAACACCTTGCATTCAAATTCCTGGATGTCAACACCTCTGAAGATCTATCCTGGGCCTTCGTGTCCATGCAATCATGAAGAAGGCTCACCAGCAGCTAGACTTGCAAACTGTGTGGAGCATTGTGACTGCTCGCATCACTGCCTGGCGTGGAGGTGCCAATTCACGGGACGGGAAAAGGCCACAGAGGGTTGTGAACTCAGCCAGCGCCATCACGGGCATCTGTCTTCACTCCTACTACAAGAGGAGGTGTCTCAAAGAAGCAGCCTCTATCATCAAGGCCCCCCACCACCCAGGCCGTGCCCTCTTCTCACTGCTAGCAGCGGGAAGGAGAGGAAGAGCCTGAAAATGAACACTCAGCGGCGCAAGGATGGCTTCTTCCCTTCCCCCATCAGATTCCCGAATGAACAATGAACCACAGACGCAGCCTCACTTTTGTTTTGCTCTATTTCTGCACTAATTATTTTTTAAATAGTCTTAAATGTACACATACAGCACGGTAACAGGCCACTTCAGCCCAACGAGTCCGTGCCGCCCAATTTACACCCCATTAACCTACAACCCCCGGTATGTTTTGAAGGGTGGGAGGAAACTGGATTTCCCCAAGGAAACCCACACAGACATCATGAGAACGAACAAACTTCTTGCAGACTGGGCGGATTGGAACCCCAGTCCAGATCACTGTCCCTATAAAGGCGTTTCACTAACCGCTACACTGATCTATTGTAGGAAATGTAATCTATAGCAATTTGCTGCCACAAAATATCAAAATGGTTGATGGGGAAATACCTTCATGGATACCAATCTGGTGATACATGGCAATAAATTCTGATTCTATATTCAGTCTTGGCAATTGCCAAACAGACATGTCCCTGGGATTTGATGCTGCAATCAAAGAAAACAATCCAACTTCACCAAAACTCTCGAATTCAGGCAACATCCTGGTGAACCTCTTCTGTACCCTCTCCATAGACTCCACAGCTTCCCTGGAGAGTCACAACTCTGCAGTCTCTGGAAGTTGAAACCTGTGGAATATTAGCAAAAGAATATCTAGTTATGCAGAAAATGCCTTAAAAATTGTACCCTGTGACTGTGTTCTTTGAACAAGGTTCAATCAGTACTAGTGAGGTGACTGTCTCCCCACCTCTGGTACCCTTCATTCCAGTTGGTGTGACTCAATAAAGACTGTGTTTTGGACTTTGTGATTTGTTACTGTAACTTCTTGTACCCTGACAGACGCCCGACTTAAACACGTGCACCTCCTTCACCACCCAGACTATTTGTTATCACTTTCCCTGGCTACATCAAAAGTCCTGTGATTTACTGTCTACTTTCCAATTTCATTTAACCTCTCAAAGTGTAGCACCTCACTCTTGTCTGGATGAAACTCCATCTGTCATTTCCCTCCCCATATTCCACCTGATCGACAACCAGTAGTATTGTTTATCAGCTTCTAAAAATTATTTATGATTTTCTATCCTCTTTTTTAGCAGCGAACATTTTTAAATGACTCCTGTGTATGATGTCAACCAATCCACAGAACCCGCCACCCAATCAATTTTACCAGCTCCTGTCTTACCAAAGTGCAATTGGACTTCTCCCAATTCCTGGAATTACTTAATTTCTGTAAGTACTAACCTCTGCCTTTGCGGAAAAAAGTCACAAGGGATGTTCTTGGGACTGAATGGCTTAAGTTATCAGGAGAAGGTTGGGATTTATTTCCCTGGCACATAGGAGATTAAGGGGTGACCTCAGAGAGGTTGAGGGGATAGATAGAATAAAATCCATAGATTCTCAAGGGAGCTGCACAGGTTTCAGGGGATTGACTTGGAGTCGTGAGGTAATGTTGCAGCTCGTTAAATCTCTGGTGAGACCACACTTAGAATATCGTGTTCAGTTCTGATTGCCTCATTACAGGAAGGATGTGGAAGCTATGGAGAGGGTGCAGAGATTTCACGATTTCTTTGTCATGTAACAGTACAGAACATGTAATATTACATGAAATTGCCTTTTGCCTGCTGCAAGGCAAAGAGTCACCATGAGCATTGCCCACTACCGTTACAGATGAAGAAAGAACAAAAGAGTCTGTTCAGTCACAGAGTGTCTGTGGATTTACCTCCAGTGGTCTCACAGCCTCTGCAGCCGCACGTCGTTCGATTCATCGGCCACCAGATGCTCCAAACCTCCAACGCGATCAGAAAGTCGTCTGAGGCCCATCAGGAGCCCCTCTTTCCCTCAACACCTCTCGAACGCCAGCTACATTACCTGGTGGCCATGAGCCAGTCTCCAGCAGCCCGCACTACGTGGGTCCCTCAGCTGTTGAGCCCCTCGCTTGTCCACCACCATGCTGTCGGGTCATGTCCTCTGCTTCTCCTTATTAACGGGGCTGTTCTCCCCATTTCTGGTGCCTCACACAGGTCCATGACCCCTGGAGTCACGTGACCATTGCCGAGCGTGGGTGCCACCATTTTGGGCAGAGACCTCATGTTGCAGGATTTTAGTTTAAAAACACCATTTTTAAACAGGTACATGGAAAACTTTGGGGGGGGGGGTCATGGGCCAAGCGCAAGACAATGGGACGAGGATGAGTGAACAATTCGTCTGGAATGGACAGGTTGGGCCGTCGGGTTTGCCTCTGTACTGGAAAACTGATTCAAAGTAGCTGCAAGAATTTTTAAAAAATTTGTTTAGCTACTGACTGCCAATCACAATCTCAGGGGAGTGGAATTGAGGAAAGATGGGGTCAGCACTGGTAGGTATGACTGGTGCCTCTTGAGAAGCCAATGTTGGCCTACCCCAGTTTTCAGCCTTTTTCTTTCCACTCACATCCCACTTTAAGTAATCCCTGGGCCATCGGGGCTTTGTGATTAGTAAGGGATTGCTTAAGGTGGGATGTGAGTGGGAAGGGAAGGTTGAGAATCACGGCTCTAGACCCAATTATTACTGAAATATTTTGCTTGAGAAAAATTGTCATTGGCCCATTTACTTTGGAGTTCTGAAACCGTGCACATAACGAGTCAATGAGCGACGATTAAAACAGTAGTTTTCAAACTTTAGCTTTCCACGCACCTTAAGCAATCCCTTATTAATCACAGAGCACTTACGGCATAGGGAATACTTAAAGTGGCCTGTGAGTGGAAAGAAAAAGGTTGAAAAACACTGGTTTACAGTGTCACATTATGATAGAACTTTTGTCTCAGCAAAGCGTGGACAGTGAAAGATTACTGCTCATGTTTGAAGGATCTGTTAACCCCTTGCTCTCCCTCCAGAGGGTAGAACTCCTCTCTATCGTCCCATGAAGCACTCTCAGGAGAGCAACGGCATGCAATAGAAAGAAAAGAGGAAATCTACACTGTCTGCAAGAATTGCCCAGTATCACGTCTGAACCTGATGTGTTTAATGTTAATTTTAATGCAGAAAGCCTTTCCGACCCATTAAACCCATGCCGTCCAAATACATTCCATTTACTCCCAACCCCCATAAATGTTGAAGGGCGGGAGGAAACCCACGGTGACACGGGGAGATTAAATGCAAGCAGATCAGACTAACCCAGAATGCCAATGGCCGGCATGGACAAGTTGGGCTGAAGGGTCTCTTCCGTGCAGTCTGGCTCAAATGAAATCTCACCTCTGTCGATGTTGATCTGGATCTGAACCCTGGTTGGTGTGTGAACAGGAATGTCTAGAGCAGAGGAACACAAGCTGCAGCCCTATTACCCTCAGGCTAAGTGTGGATTTATTTAAGGCAAGAAACACAATACAGAAAATCACAATAACACAGTTGCAATGATTTCTCCCTTCAATTAGCGGGCACGGTTGGCGTAGCAGTTAGTGCAATGCCATTACAGCACCAGCGATCGGGACTGGGGTTCAAATCCCGTGCTGCAATGTGTTTGTACTTTCTCCCCATGTCTGCGTGGGTTTTCCCTGGGGGCTCTGATTTCCTCCCACCCTTCAAAATATACCGGCGATGTAGGTTAATTGGGTGAATATTGGGCAGCACAGATTCATGGGCTGGAATGGCTGGTAACCATGCTGTATGTCTAAATTTACAGAGAGGTTAAATGATGGAGTTCCAAACTGACTCATTCAAGATCTATTGGCACTAGAGCTGCTGTTGAAGGTAACATGATGACCAAAGTTCCCCTCTGGCTGTCAGAGCAAGCCAAGGATTTGTCAGTTCTCCCAACCCAGAGAGTGAGGAACTGATTATTGTCCATCTTCAGGCAACCACCTCCATTAGTAGAAGGTAGAAACATTACAATTCTTTCATTCTAGACAGGTGACCTCCTTAATTTGAAATGATTTCACCCGGTCAGCCATGCCCTTTGCCAGACAAGACTGCAGCATCCTACAATCTGATAGTTGACACACCAGCTATCCTGTGCTGGCCTCTGCATCCGTTAGAAGCCTGCTCCACGATAAATTTCACTGTAGATCAGGGAAATATAACTCCTGCAGTGTTACTGGGCACCTTACAGGATAGACTATTTAAAATATATTTAATTTTTAATTTAATTTTAAGCATACAGGATGGTACCAGCACCTTCTGGCCCACAAGCCTGTGTCTCCCAAACAACTCCACTAGGTTTTGAATGGTGGGACGTAGCCCACATCGACACAGGGAACACATACAAACTCTTTACAGACAGGGCTGGATTTGAACCCTGTTCCCGGTGCTGTAAAAGCATTACACGAGCCACTCTGCTAACCTTGCCGTCCATGATAACTGGAAATATTCAGCGGATCACCCAGCAGTTAAGGAAGTACATGCCTGTTTGTTACAGAGGTTACTTTTACCTCCAGGAGATTTTGAAAGTAGCTGGGAGGTGATGTTGCTGTTGTACAAGAGGTTGGTGAGATCCCGTTTGGAGCACAGTGTTCAGTTCTGGTCACCGTGCTGCAGGAAAGATGTCGTCAAGCTGAAGAGGGAACAGAGAAGATTTACGAGGATGCGGCCAGGATTCGGGGGCCCGAGCTACAGGGAGAGGTTGAACAGGCTGGGGCTTTATTACTTAGAGCCCAGAAGGATGAGGGGTGATCACACAGAGGTACAGAAAATCATGTGAGGAATAAATCGGGTGAACACAGAGAGTCTGTTACCCAGAGAAGGGGAATTGGTAACCAGAGGGCATGGGTTTAAGGTGACAGGGTGGGAGGAGGATTTAACAGGAAGTTGAGGGGTAGCTTGGTTTTAGAGGGCAGTGGGTGTTCAGAGGTGGTTGAGACAAGGACAATTGCAATATTTGAGAACAGATTTGACAGATCCTTGGGTAAAAATGGTTGAGAGGGATAAGGGCCAAACACAGGCAGGTGGGACTAGTGTGGGTGGGACATTCTGGTTGGCATGGGGAAGATGGGCCAAAGGACCTGTTTCCATGCTGTGTGGCTCTAATCACTGCAACTATCTGAATGGCAGGGATATTGTGTGATGTGATACCAGGGAGCTTTCCCAGCCTACTTTTCCCTTGCCCACACTGTGTTGCCTTTCTGTTTTTCCGGCAAGACAGCTCGGATGTAGAAATCTTCCAGCTTGTCCACAGCATCAAGCCAAAAGTGTTCATCATAGTCCACGGGGACTACGGCAGTGTCGCAGCTGGTGTAAACCACCAAGTCGGCCTTTCTCATCCCAGTGACTGCCATCTGGCACTGCATCTGGGTGAAGTAGGGGTGTTGCTTCTTCAGATGGAGCTCGTTCTTGCTCTCCAAGCAGAAGTCTTTGTCTTCGCAAGCCTTGGCGATGCTGTGATTCCGGTGCTTGTACGGACACTTCACCTCCAACAGGCCCAGGGGTCTCTTTGTGGCCTTGTCAACCACTAGCCCATCAGGACTCGCTGCCAGCCAGTTCTTGGCTGGGTCAATGAACAAGCCACAGGGTTGGACTTCAATCTCTTGTCCTTCCTGCTTAGACTTGATCTTCTGGTACTCTGTGATGGCATGTGGTTCATGATCAATGCCCCATTTCATAGCAGGAGTCATCACGTTGGAACCCTGGCCCACAATGGGCTTCAGGTAGGACTGGGGGACCTCATCACTTCTCCCATTGACAAACTTGCAGCGGGAGATTTTGTGGGCCGCGGTCGCTGTGATCCGGTATCTGCGCTGGTTAAACCATTCTGGGTTGTCCCTCTGCCCCCGGGTCTCCCTTTCAATCTCTGCTATCCTCGCTTGGCCAATCTTCTCCAGGTTGGGGTACCCCCCTTGGCCATGCTGGTTTGCAGAGCTCGAAGTTTTGCCCTCTGTCCTGGTGTCAGAGTCAGTTCTTCTAGGGAGCGATGGGATGCCTTTGTTCTGAATCCTTGTTTCCTGGCCGGTCTGGCTGGCAGATTTCCCCCCTGCGGGGTCTCTGGGGTGGCCCACTTGTGGTGGCTTGGAGGCACTGCCACACCTAGATCTTGAGCCCGCTGCCTGGGTCCTGGATCCCGCGGAGGACAATGTGCCAGTGGCTTCTTTAACCGGAGGTAGTGCTCCTTCCCGAGGTGCCGGCAGGGTCACGTCACCTCCCATCTTCCTCCGGTTATTTGAAGGCTCTTCCGCCATTTGGAACACTGTCCAAACTTCTGTCAACAGAAAGATCAATTAGAACGGTAATCTGGTACCGCCGCGAGAGTAGGCCAAACCAGCAAGGAGAGAACTGAAATGTAGCAGCGTCCAAACAGAAGGCAGCTTGGGAGTATGGGATCCGCCACTGGCACCAAGGCCCAGTATTGTCAGAGCCCAGGAAGTTTCTGTCACCTTTAATTTTAGCATTTGTAGGTCATAGGTTGTGAGGGATTGGTTCGTGATTAGCTAAAGGTTAGGGGGAGAAGGCAGGGCAATGGGGCTGAGTGTGAAAATGGATCAGCTCATGATTAAATGGTGGGGCAGACTTGATGGGCTGAGTGGCCTATTTCTGCTTCAAAGCCTCATGGCCTTACCTCTGTATGTTCCAGATTTACTTACAATATGCAAGGCTATTCAGCCTATCCAGTCTATATTGGCCCACTGCTTTATCCTGACACCCAGTTCCTCACATTTCTACCATCTCTCCCAGTTACTACCCCTCTCCTGCCCCAATTAATCTTCACCCCTGGTGCATTTTAAGTTGTGGAAAGAAACTGGAACTTCCATGGACACCCACACAGACACGGGGAGAATATACAAACACCTTACAGATCGCGCGGGATTCGAACCCCATTTGCTGGCGCTGTTACAGCGTTACACTAACTGTTACACCAACAGAGACAACACTGACACAAACCTTTCGGCCTGGTCCTTCTCTGCATTGCCACCGTTCTGTTCAGATGACCATGCCTGTCCTGATGGGAAATGGGCCTGGTTCAAGACCACAACACAGTTGGCATGGATGAATGGGCCTGAAGGGCCTGCTTCCTGCTATACAATAAGGAGGAACGTGCCAACTCTATGTAAGCAGCAGGAGAGGTCAGGATTTGACATGGGTCTCTGACTCTACTGGCAGTCACCCAAGAACAGAGGTGGGATAGTGGGCCAGCACCATGTCTGCAGTCAGTGGTGGACCACGCCAATCCTGTGGCCACGGCCCTGCTGAGGCTTTTCCTCAGACCATCTCATGATCTTGGCATTGTGGCTGTGACGGGGAGGCCCAGTACTGCCATCTGCTAGTGAGGATTTTACTGGACGTTAAGCTATAGGCCTGGAAATTCAAAACCGCAAGTGCTGGAAACTTTGCAGGGTTTGGGCCCAAGATGTAGGGAGGAACAATTTAACATCAATACACAGCACCTTCCAGCACAGTAAGGCCCTTCAGCCCATGATGTTGTGCTGGCCCATAACCCTCTATTTTTCTTAAATCCATGTGCCTGTCTAAGAGTCTTTTAAATGTCCCCATTGCACTTCCACCACCATCCCCTGGCAAGGAATTTCAGGCACCCACAACTCTGTAAAACTTACCCCTGACGTCTCCCCTGAACTTCTCTCCCCTCACCTTAAACAGGTGTCCTCTGGTATTTGCCCCAGGAAAACTAGTGCTGGCTGTTCACTCTACCTATGCCTCTCACAATCATGTGCATTTCTATTAACTTACCTCTCATTATGAGGCAAGGTTGGCAGAGCTGGGACTTTGTGGAGCATAGGAGGATGAGAGGTCTACAAGATTCTGAGAGGCATAGATAGGGTGGACCTGTTTCCCAGGGCAGGGATAGCAAAGGAAATGTGTACACTGTGAAGGGAGGGAAGTTCAGGGGAGACATCAGGGACAAGATTTTTTTTTAAACGCAGAGAGTTGTGGATACCTGGAATACCTGGTCGGGGGTTGGGGGTGGGGGTGGTGGTAGAGGCTGAAACATTAGACAGGGACATAGATGAAAGAAAAATAGAGGGTTATGAGGTGGGGAGGGTTTAATTATTTTTTGGTAGGAATATGGAGATCGGCACAACATGGAGGGTGAAATGGCTTGTACTGTGCTGTAGAGTTCTACGTTCTGTGTTCTCCCATTGTCCGTGAACTACAGTGAAAGCCCCAGCTTACAGAACGTTCCAAACATCGCTTCCACCTGACATGCTGAAACCTTCCAGCTTTTTCTCTTTTGGTTTCAGAGTTGCCACATCTGCAGCATTTTTGTTTAGCCGTCAGACCCAATGGGTGGAAACTAAAAGGGAATGGGTGGAAAATAAAAGGCTGGAGTCAGTCAAAGTGAACAGGATGTTGTGTGAAGCTGAGCTGATTCACTGACGAACCTGCTTCCAGCAGTCTCTCATTTCATATCACCACTGCTCATAAGTCATCAAGTCATACAGCAGAGACACAGGCCATTCAGCCCACACCCATGCTGACCCCTTGCCCATCAACACTAATCTGATTTGCCCACACTACAACAGTACTCTTCTATCCCGTGCCTTGTCTGTGTAAAATCCTATCAGGCGGTGATTGAATATGACTTGACCACATCCTCTGTCAACCACTCTCTGTGGAAAAAAAAACAATCCTTCCTCTTAAGGCTGCAAGGTTAACAGAGCTAGGGTGTTTCTCTTTGAAGTGACAAGGATGAGAGGTGAAGGTATATAAGATTATGAAGGGCTGAGATAGGGTGAACAGCCATTGCCTGCTTCTTGGGGCGACAGTAGCAAATACCAGGGGGCATCATTTTAAAGTGAGTAGAGAAAAGTTTAGTGGGAGATTTCAGATATACTCCCCCACCCCCACCCCCCCCCCCCCCCCAAGAGTGGCAGGTGCCTGTAATGCATTGTTGGAGGTGGTGGTTGAGGCTGGTACAGTAGAGGAAGACAAAAGACTCTTTGACAGACAGGTGGGGAAAAGAATCAGGACAATGGGTGTGAGGTGGGGAAAAATTAGATTGTTGTGGAATAGGTTACCCTGAGTCAGCACAACATCATGGGCTGAAGAGCCTGTACTGTGCTGTAATGTTGTATGTTTGCTCTAACTCTTCTTTTGAACTCCTCCCTGAACCTATGCTCCCCTAAGTGGGAATCCTAGATCCTCTTGCTGATGGTACCTTTTGCTGATTGCCCTCATTCCATATCCCTCACACCAACCCTTCAGCCCCTTGGAAACACCTCCTGACACAACTCTTCAAACCCTTCCAGATTTACAGGCCCTGTTGAATCTTCCCTCACTCTCTCTGGCCTGAGGGGTACAATCCCTGCAGCTCCTGTCTCCTTGTTAACAGAAGTCTCTTATCCCTGGGATCACTTTAATAAATCTCTGGACTATTTCTGTGTTCTGTCTATATTGTGTGGGCCCAGAGATGGACACAATGCTCCTAGCTTGGGCTTAACCAATGTTTGTTACAAGATAATGTTCCAGCTCCATAAAACTCTGATTGGACCACAAATAGAGTACTATGTTCTGTTTTGGTCACCTCATTACAGAAAGTAGGTGGAAGCTATGGAGAGGGTGCAGAAGAGAATGACCAGGATGTTGCCAGGATTGGGAACCTTATGAGGCAAGGTTAGCAGAGTGAGGACTTTTCTCTATGGAGTGAAGGAGGAGGAGAGGAGAATTAATGGAGGTCTACAAGATTGAGAGGCTTAGATAGGGAGGACAGCCATCTCCTTTATCCCGGGGCGAGAGCAGCAGAGGAGATCTGTACAAGGAGAGAGGAGGAAGTTTACGGGAGACATCAGGGGTAAGTTTTGTTTTAACACAGAGAGTGGTGGGTGGCTGAAATGCATCGCCAGCGATGGTGGTGGAGCCTAGTACAAATGGGGGCATTTAAATGACTCTTAGACATGTGGATGTGGGAGAAATAGAGGGTTGTGTGTGAGGAAGGGAAGGGTTCAATTGTTGAGCAGGTTTATATAGTTTGGTACAACATCATGGGAAGAAGGGCCTGTATTGTGCTGTAATGTTCTGTGTTAGGAATCATATTTCTCTATCCAAAGCCTATTTATAAATAACCCATGTTTATTTAAGCCTTCTCAGCTGCCTTGTCAAACTCAATCACACCCCAGACCACCCTCACCTCTATGATCACACCCCAGACCACCCTCACCTCTATGATCACACCCCAGACCACCCTCACCTCTATGATCACACCCCAGACCACCCTCATCTCTATGATCACACCCCAGACCACCCTCACCTCTATGATCACACCCCAGACTACCCTCACCTATATGATCACACCCCAGACCACCCTCACCTCTATGATCACACCCCAGACCACCCTCACCTCTATGATCACACCCCAGACCACCCTCACCTCTATAATCACACCCCAGACCACCCTCACCTATATGATCACACCCCAGACCACCCTCACCTCTATGATCACACCCCAGACCACCTTCACCTCTATGATCACACCCCAGACCACCCTCACCTCTATGATCACACCCTAGACCACCCTCACCTCTATGATCACACCCCAGACCACCCTCACCTATATATGATCGCACTTCTCTCCAGAGTCTACAGCCTGCTCCTGATTGGTATTGAGAGCCAGCACAGACACAATGGGCTGAATGGCCTTTGTACTGTGATCATTCTATGATCAAGGAACTGTAGGCTTGGGGTGAGGGTCTGTATTTCCCCTGTCAATTTATCCCCACAGCCTATCCAGCCAGAACATGGTGCAAGTAGGGGCTTGGTTGTTAGCTGGGTCTTTTGCCCCATCTTCCAGAATGGTCTGCCCCCCCCCTCCATCTGCCCAGGCCCAGGCCTGAGCCCCCCTGAAGGTGCACTCTGTGGGATAATTGTTCCCACTGTTGGCCTGGCCAAATTTATTGAGGTTGATGAATGTCTGCACTGACTTGCTGAGGAAGTTGCCTGTGAAATAGAGAGAGGTGAATCAGAACCAACATGGTGCTGTGTGAACAGTAACCCACAAGCCACCAGGCCAGTGAGAAATGGCAAGATTCTGACTCTCGCTGGTTTATAAATAGATGCCACACTGACCTGTGGCTGAGTTTTGTTTAAAGCCTCTTCCAAACATGGACCAACAGAAGGAAAGCTGTTCCCAAAATGGGATGGTTCACGTTGCGGTTACTGAAACGCCTTTACATTGCTAGTGAGCGAGACCGGGGTTTGAGTCCCACGCCGTCTGTAAGGAGTTTGTACATTCTCCCTGTGTGGCTTTCTCCTGGGGGCTCCAGTTTCCTCCTACTCTTCAAAGTGTACCAGAGGGGTAGGTTAATTGGGCAGCATGGACTCGTGGGCCGGAATGGGCCTGTTACCCTGCTGTGTGTCTACATTTAAAATTTAATCGATGGTGATTCTTTAAAATCATCCTTGCTTGGGGTGAGTGTGGCTTCGCCCCCCCACCCCCCCCCCCCCCCCCCCGCCTTAGAGACAGCAGAGCATGTCTTCCTCTACAATCTCCTCCCTCCCTCCCCCATTCCCTTCCCAACTCCCCAACCTCAGATTTATGGCCAGAGTACATACATGACATCATATACAACTGGAGATCCCTTTTCCTGTGGGCCAGGCAGAGCTAGTGTAAAAAACTACTGTACGCAACTTTCCTTCACCTCCACATCTAACACCCTCTCTGGGCTCCATGAGAACATCAGAAACAGGGGCAGGAGCCGGCCATCCGGCCCGTCGAGCCTGCTCCCCTATTGAATTAGATCCTAGGTGATCTGGCCATGGGATCAGCTCTACCTACCAGCCTGTTTTTCAAACTTCTGTGTTAGAGGAATTCAACCAGTCTTTCAGCGCCCAGAAAAAGCAGAGATGTTCCTGAGGTTTCCGCCCTGAGCCTATCTTCAAGGAAGAAGCAAAATGAGCCAGAAGCAGGAGATCTCAGAATTGCTGGTGGTCTCTGCCAGTGTGGCCTCTGCCGCTTGATCTCTGCTCCCAGAACCATGAAGAGGTGGGGCGGGACTGGGTGAGTCACTTCGGTAGGTGATCCGCGGGGGGGAGGGGGGGTTCAGTCTCCTGCAGTGCTGAAGGACGAGAATATACCCTTTCCCCTCTCCTCCTCGTAGCAAGGAGCAGCTGGAGGTTGGGGTCTCCAGGGTCAGTGTGCCCGGCGTTGGTTTGAGCGGGAGGATCGGGATGGAACTTCTACAGCTCTGCTCCTTACCTTATGCCAAGTCCCCGCTGTCGATCCACGACCGGGCTTCTCTTGGATGCAATGGGGTTACTCTCCCTGCTCGCAGGCACAGATGAAAGCCCATCCCCCGCCCGCAGTCTCTGATTCCGCCTCTCTCCTGATGCCACTAGTGGTGCCAGAGAGCAGGAGTTAAAGGGGCAATGCAGCAGGAAGAGTGTGGGCCCTCCTCGACTTCTTTCATCAGTGAATCCTCCCAGCAGATATCCGCAGAGAGTGTCTGAAATACCGGCGGAACCGCGGAGTCGGCAGGAGGGGCAGTTTGCTCATCATCCCCCGTGGCTGACACAATGAGGGAGAGCAGGAGGCGGAAGGGGAACCTTATAGAAGTTTCTAGAACCAGGAGAGATAAAATAGGACGGTCAGTTTTCTCCCTGTGGAAGGAAGTCTGAAGCAGGAGGGCACGGGTTTGAGGAGAAAGAGACCTGAGGTGAAGCAGGAAAGTGGGCAGGTGCTGGAGAAACTCAGCAGGTCATGCACCATTCATGGGAAGTGAAGGGAATGTTTTGGACCTGAGGGGCAAGTCTGACACAGAGGGAGGTGGGTGAGTGGAGCCAGCTCCCGGGGGCAGTGAGTCACCATTGGAACTGTGAGCTCACCCTATGTTTCCCTGATTCCAGGAGGCCATGGGAGAGGTTCAGAGGCCCTCAGGCCAGGACAGGGGCTGGGTCAAGCTTCGGAGTCCTTTAGAATGAAGCAGGGGGTGGAGTGGAGGGAGGTGGACTGTGATAGTAGAGCAGTTTGAAACTGCATGAAGCGGCCACAGTCTGAAACTGCAGCTGCTCCCGTCTATTTTGCAATGGTGTGACTGACAGTAACGCTCGTGTGTGTGTGTGTGTGTGTGTGTGTAAGAGAGAGAGGTGGGATCCTAAGTATTTGGAGAGGGGGCACACTTTCTCGAGGGAGCTCCCTCACTACTGCCCCTCCCACTGTGTAAAGTTCCCCTAGAATTGCCCCTTTTTTAAAATAAACTCACAAACTGTATTCAACCTACAACATTACAAACACAAAACACACACGGAGCTCCAACTAAAACCAAAAACCACCATAAGATGTAGCAACAAATCCGTGAGAAGCAGTAATCATGGCCACCTTCTCCATTACACGGTATTACACATCAAATTAATTTTCATCTTATATCACACACATGATCCCCTGGGTGGGAGGGGGGGTGGTGGGGGGGAGATCGTTCCCAGAACTCAGCCACCATCCCTTCGGGCTCCAGCACCGCAGCGCCCGGACAAAACCCCGAAAGACAGGCAGGCAGTCAGCTGGGGAGAGTTGACTGGGGTGGGGAGACCCCCTCAACTGCCCGCATCCTCGAGCCGTGAATGGCTAGTTTCACCAACCCCCACAGTAAGGCCACAAGGAGATCCACTGAACACCCAGCCCCCTTCCTCACCGGGCGGCCGTGGATCAGGAGCGGGGTGTCGATGAACTGATTCATGAAGCGGTTCCGTGGCGCTGCTCGGTGCAGCACAGGTCACCGATGGAAAGGGGAGGACTCCTGCCCACAGGAGCCTCCACTGGGGATTGCCTTAATGCCGGCCAGTAAAGCAGACTGCCACAGTGCGCCTGGACGACTGGCGAGGGCGAGGAAGGGAAAAGTGAGAGGAACAGCTTTGGCTCATCCCGGAATGGCGCAGCGCAAGACGCCAGGAGGTGGTTCATGTTGTCCCGGACCGTCCCCCACAAAACCTGTCGGGCTTTGGGTCCGACGAGCACCCCCGGCTGATCGAGGCTCAGCACAGCCGCGTCTACTTGACCCGCACCCTCCCCCCGAGCCCTCTTGATGCCCATAGCTGCGGGACAGAGCCCACCCTCTCCGGTAGACACCAAGCCCCAGATCCACATAGCTCCCGGTAAAACACGGGCAGCTCCACCATCACTGATATTCACCACTGGGAGCCATGCCCCTTCTTGTAGGAAGCAACCCCAGTGAAGGAAGAATAGGGCTAGCACGTCCCACCATGGAGGGTACTTGGTGAACCCCCCCCCCTCAATACTGCCCCCCCCCACAGTGGATGTTTCCTCAGTACTGCCCTTCCCATAGGGCATCATGGTCAGCATGGACATGGAGGGCCGAACGGCCAGCCGTACTGAACATTTCTCCGTTTGTAGAGATCCCAGCGCCCCCTGCCGACCAATTGAAATACAGGTAGAAGAACAGCAAGAGATGGAAGTTTAGGCAATGTGTACACACGCGTTCACTGTACAGGCACATCCGAATTCTTACTTGTTTCAACCCAACAGGCACTTTTGAAATTAACAATAGCAAAGATTAACTGTCTTGAGTTGGACTTTCCAGCATGAATCTGAGATACCGCTGATTTAAATTTGACAATTGCAACAGAGAATTCATCTTCAGCTGTTACCTTCCCTTCCTATAGCATTTAAATAATGAAAGAGAAAAATATTTACAGATATATGTTTCAGGAAACCAATCCTATTGTGAATTTGACAGAGCAAATTGTCTTATAAATTTACTTCCTTAAGGCAGCAAATTGATTAATATATATACTGGAGCGGTTCCGAAATGCAGAATGCCAGGATTAAAAGGTTCTCACAGTATGCATGTCATTTGAGTTGCCGAAGTTATCTCTTCCATTGAGAAGAGGAATTAATAGGCTCCAAAGAGAAAGAGGCCACATTATAAAGGTCTCAGCACTTCTTTCCAAGACTACTGACAAATACAGTGCAGGACTTTTCTACTATCCAATTTAGTTTTAATTGTACCTAAAAGCTATTATTCTTTGAGTTCCTCTGTGAGATCAGGTACGCAGAGTGGTGATTGACTGGAATAGCCACGTCAACTCAATTCTGTCTCATTGGACAACGGATCTCATGGATATCCCAATGATGCTTTGATTTAAACAATGATGAGGAATGTCTCTCTGCTTTATTATTGATTTAAAACAGTGGTTCTCAACCTTTTTCTTTCAACCCACATACCACCTTAACCAATCCCTTACTAATCACAGAGCACCGATGCCATAGGGATTACTTAAAGTAAAAGGTTGAGAACCACTGGCCACCGCCTCGAACACTCCTGTCATTCCATACAGTTGTGGTTCTCACACACTTCAACTTCATTTAACCTTCTTCTCTGTAGTCATTTATGCCCAGGCTGGATAGAAATACACAGAACTCACTCTACAAGAATTGATTTGTTCCACACGTCAAAATAGTTCTGGGACCCAAAGAATGTTTTGCCCTTTGGATAAAACAGCATCCCATTTATTTCCACCATAAATGAAAGCTCCAATTTTGTGCCTTATGTGACAGAGTATATATTGGTGTTTGGGAGATAAATTGGGAAAGTTTTGTTAGAGCAGGCCACACATAAACACTTTAAACACAGATTTTTTTTGCAGGAGCTTTTGCAAGAGTGCTCAGAGACTTATGATGGACTGTTGTTTGCAAAAGGCAACAAATGTAAGAACATGCAGAGGCAAATTTTTCTGGAAACCAGAACTTGCTGTCTGGAGGGTCATGTGATCTTTGCAGGTAGAGAGCAGAGAAAAAAGAGACTTTGCTCTCAGAGTTGGAGTGAGAGAGAGAGAGAGAGAGAGAGAGAGAGAGAGAGAGAGAGAGAGAGGAGAGTCACAGACATCAGATCCAGAGGGACAAACTGGAAAGTTTTTGAAGACGGCCTGGTCAAAGGAGAGGACCGGCTGTCTGGTGTTTTCCTTGGATTTGAAGAAGCAGAAAGGAACTCACTGGTGACCTGAAAGAAAGAGGTTATCATCTGGAGAACCCTGAAGGGGACAAGTTTCATCAGTCAGACACTGGAACGGCTGACTAAAAAGGAATCAGTTGTGGATGTCCTGGAACAAGAAAACTCTCTAAAAACCAACAAGAACCCTTCTGAGAGGTAACCATTACCTGTTAAGCACCAAAGCCTGGTGAATTTTATTAATGTTAACTTCTGTGCACAGTACAAGAATTGCCTGCAAACAGTGAGATTGGACTGTGAACCAAAGAACTTTGCTGAACTGACAAGACACATTACACACAAGTGCGCTTAGAATTAGAAGGGGGTTAAATGAGTGGTTTAAGTGAGTCAATGGAGATAAGATAAAGTTTGATTCTATTTTCACGTTCAAAGATCATTAAAAGCAACGTTTGTTTAAGTAACCCTTTGTCGTGGTGCATGTCTGTTGCTTCTGGGTTGTGGGGTCCTCTGGACATTATTTTACTTATGATTCCACTGTATGAAGTACTTGTAGTGTAAGTTATCAAAGTTCCTTAACCCTTTGAACTCAGGCCATTTTAACCGTTCATAATATGTACTCCGGACTGGGTCCATAGTTCGAAGGTTGGGTACAGAACCAATCCCCGAAAACGGGAACACTTGTTGGTAGTTCCTGAAAAGCGGGACACGGAGTCCAAAGGATTAACATGCAAGTATTGCTACCCCCCTCTCAAGGATGTCTGTCCTACCGGGGACATTCACCACCTAAATTAACGAAAGGAGAAGGAAATGAAAAGAATTGACTCAGTGGAATTTCTTGTTTATTTTTATTGAATGACAACATTGTTTGTCTGGTTTAATGTATCTTAGATTTTGTACTTTAAATGGATGGGGGGGGGGAGGTAGGGAGGGTGGGATGGGAGGAGGGAGGGGGGAGAAAATGGCACTGTATATATTTGAAAAGGAAAATGTATGTATCATGGTCAATGTGGTTTATGGTTTGAAAAATAAAAAAAAAAAGGATGTCTGTAGTGTCGAGACTGGTTGAGGAACTGCACGTCTTCAGATGTTGTCCCCGGTGTGTTCGGATATCTCGTTGGTCTCTGTGGGCTTCAAGTGGCAGCAAACTTGCTGTAATATATTCGAGATGCAGGCAATTTTCTCCTCCCATTCACCCATCTTCTCGGCGACGCGCAAGAGAGTGGCCTCCGCGGCTTCGACGTGGCACAGATATTCCGCGGAAGGCGGTGGCTCCGACCTCGGAGCCCTTGCATGTTCAGCGAAATGCGGGGTCGCTTCCCGATCCTGCCGCTGAATCGCTGAGCCCCGTTCCTTTATCACCAACTCCCCGCGACCATTTCTGTCGACTGACTCCCCCAGTGCAACCTTTGGCGTATTTGCAAGGGCAGGTGAATCTGCATCGTTGACTTGCTGCTTGTTAACAGAAGCTGCCATCAGTGGGGAGGAGATAAAAGGGTCGGGGAAATGATCTGGCTGGTCATTGCGTTGGGACATTCAGCATCTTCAGCTACACTCGACTCTGCAAAATGAAAGTTGCATGTAAATTAAAGAGACTCCAGATCATTCCAACCCGACACGGTCTGGACTTCGGCCCGACACGTTGACCGCTCTTGACTTCCCATTGACCTGCTGAGTTTCTCCAGCACTTTGGACATTGCACTATCACCACAACGTCTGCAGGTTTCCCGTAATCGTTGGACGCCGCGAGAAGCATTTGAATCGAGAGAGAGAGAGAGAGTTCCTAATGGGTGGAATTCGTCTCATATTGAACTTATCAGATCTATCAGCTCGGTAGGTTAATTGTGTGTAATTGGGCTGCACCGGGTTCAATGCAGGGATCGGCTTCTACAGTGTAGTAAATAAATTTAAAATAACATTTCAAAACATTCCCGACTTGATCCTGGTTTGGAAAAAATCGCGCTACTCGAGGCATCGATTTCCAACTTGCCCAGTGGTGTGTGACACAAGCGCCATCGTGAGCGTCCTCTGTCAACCAGGGATGCAGGTGATCTGGCCTCCATAAAACCGCAGCAGTTCAGCGCAGGTTGCGAGTTCGTCACCAGTGATGAACGTTTGTGAGATAGAATACGGTACGGCGGAGGAACGGCCTCAGGCCCCGATGTCTGTGCCCAACCTGATCTAAAACTCTGCTGCTTGCATCTGGCAAATATCCTCCATTCCCTGAATCTACCTGCGCCTTTCTTGTATCTGCTTCCACCACTACCCTGTTCGAGGCACCCACCGCTCGCCCCGCACATCTCCTTTAACTCCCCCCCCCCCATTTTAAATGCATTCCCTCAGGTAACACGTTTGCCCTGGAGGACGATCCTGACCGTCTACTCCAACAACGCCTCCCATAATTTGATCAATGCCAACGACGCCTCCCTCAGCCTCACAGGATTGAGAAAAAATCCAACCTCTCTTTGAAGCTCATGCCTTTTAATCCAAGCAAATATCCTGCTAAATCATTCTGTGCCCTTTCCAACCCCCCCCCCCCACCCCCACGCCCTTCCTGCAACGAAGCGACCAGAATTTCACACAATAGTCTTCCAACCGAAGCGTTCAATAGCTGTGACCTTATTATCCGCAGTGCCCTGTCTCATGAAGCCAAGCAAACCAGACGCCTTCGTCGCCATCCCATCTACTTCCGTGGCCACTTTCAAGGAACCATGGACTTGGATTCCCAATCCCTCTGCACATCGTAAATCCTGCCATTTAACGTGCACTTTCCCCTTGCACTTGAGCTGTGTCACACAACACTCACCCAAGTAATGAATGGGCCGGTTGAACCGAGTCCTGTCGCCACGCCTCGCCTCTTCATTGAGAGATCTGCTGTTCATGAATCTTCAGGTCTCTGGTTGATAAATCATTGAACGGACGACGGAGTGGCTTCTTCCTGCTCGACCCTGTTAACCAAAGACCGCTAATTCCGCCGAACGCTTGGTTGGGACAACTGTAATACTTGGAACATTGTAATAATTTGGGGACATCACCGACCTCTTGCAGTGCGTTGCGTTGGAAATGCTTCATTGGTAGCCATTCCAAGGTTGGCTAACATGAAGTGTCCGTGGGCTTCATTGCACATTGGGTGAAAACATCTTTACCATTGGATTGCAACATGCTCGTGGGTGAGAAACTCGCCTTCCAAACTAACGCCAGTTTGTATTAAGATTGAGAGATCTGCTGGAACACAGCAAAAACGAGTCAAGGGTTAAGCCTCGAGCTCCAGCAACCAAGGAACCAGGAGCATTTTGACACAGGTAAACTCGAGAATGGATAATACACACATTTGGAAGCGGGGGGGGGGGGGGGTGGGGGTGGGGGGTGGGGTGGGGGTGGGGGTGGGGTACACGTTGACCTTGGCAGCTTTAACACCCCAAAAAAATATAAGCGAAATGAAAGAAAACTAACACAAGGACAAAGGAAAATTGCAATTCTATAGCAGCAGCTACTCTGGTTGCTGAATGATCTCATGGCCAAAGGGTTGAGTTCAGTGAGCAAAAACTCATTTATTGAGGTGTGCCTGGCTGGTCTTATGCTCCAAGCCTGGACCTGGCTGAGAACCGCGCCGGGGCCCTGATGTCGCCGGGGTGTCACGTGGGCCGCAGAGCGCGGGCTTCTGAGCCTGGTGCCAAGGTCGGGGAGAAACCCCTGGCAGCGCCATTTTGGCCGGCTGCCCCACCACGTGCGTGACATGCGGGGCTGGTTCACCTGTCTAATGGCGTGCCACCACAATTCCATGTTATTCGCAATTGAGCAGATTATCTTGAAATTGTGCGTGGCCTCCATGGGGGATGCACCCAGGAACAAATGGAGTAAAATCTAATTTTATTGAACCTCCTACACCTGGATAAGAAATATGTATTTTGGAATTTTAAAAAATCAGAGGAATTTGGACCACCTGGGAAAATAGGCCAAAAAATCCAGAAGGAATTTAATGTAGGAAAGTGTGAGGTGTTGAACCTTGGGAGGCCGAACCAAGGCAGGACTTGTGCAGTAAACCTGAGGTAACTGCGGAGTGTGGCAGAGCATAAGGATCTTGAATTACATAAAACATAAAACATTACAGCACAGTACAGGCCTTTCAGCCCACGATGTTGTGCCAATCCCTGTAAACCGAATCCAAAATTTTCCCCACCTCACACCCATAACCCTCTATTTTTCTTACATCCATCTGCCTGTCTCAGAGCCTTTGAAATATCCCTATTATACCAGCCTCCCCCACCACCGCCCTCAATGGATTCCAAGCACCCACCGCTCTCTGTTAGAAAACATTACCCCCCCCCCCCATCCTTCCTCCCTTCATCTCGTATAGATGCCCTCTGGTATTTGCTATTGTCACCCCAGGTAATAGGTGCTAGCTGTCCACCTATCTAAGCCTCTCATATGTAGGTCGTCATCCTTCAATGCTGCAGAAAAAATGCCTTGCTTCAGATGACATGCTCTGCAATCCAGGGAATGTCCTGGTAATTCTTCTCTCCACATTCTCCAAAGCATTTACGTTTTTCCTGTAGTTAATACAGATACACCATTCTTTGTAAATGACAGCAAAAGTAGATTGTGTTGAAAAGAAAGCTTTTGGCAGGTTGGCCTTCGTAAATATTGAGTAGAGATGTCATGGTGAAGTATACCATTGGTGAGTGTAAATTTGGAGTATGGTGTGCAGTTCTGGTCAACTATCTACACAAAAGATATCAATATGATTGAAAAATATGTGGAGATGATTTCCAAGGATGCTCCTGGGACAAAGATCAGCGTTATAGGAAAAGGTTGAAGAGGATAAGACTTTATTCCTTGGAGAGTCAAAGACTGAGGGGAAATCTTTTGGTTCTTTTTAAAATATAAAATAACCAATTTTTCTGAGAGTTTCTATGATTGATTTTAATCCCATGTTCTTTAAAAAACTAACTTGACCATATTTTCCTCCTAAATGATTTGCTTGGCACTGTTGAAGAATCTTCCACATTTTCTTCACTATTTTGGCCACAGTTTACGAACGTTCCTGGGATTTAGTTATTGCTGATCAATGGATCATGTTAAATTCTTCCAAAGTTTCCACTGACTTGCCAGAAACAATTAACAAAGGAGCGTTCTGCAATACTGAAACAATGTCAACAACTTGGATTTTAAATGTTGCACATTAATACAGCCGGTTTCTTTTCTTTTTGGGGGATAACCTTGCTGAATCATTATCGCAATACAGAATGTCCTGTTTGGACTGAAACAGTCAGTTTGGTTTGTTATTATGTACCTCACATTACCTCAGATATCCACCAGCATCTCGCCAATGTCTGTATTACTTTGCTGTTGGTTCACTTCATTACTTAGTGTTCATTTTCAAGGTCAACTCCAATCTAAATTGGCAAACAAGGCAGGAAGTGCAAGATGAGAAGAATTAAATTGGGAAGTGCCCAAACACTGACAAAGATCGCCATTGTCCAACCTGCCTCTGGCCATGAATTGCCTATTATTAATATTAAACTCAAGCCTACATTTGCATATTCACCTGGTCTCTTTCACATTGTCCAAACATTAATTGTTTACATTCCATTCCATTTTGACGGGTTTTAGTATCACAAGTCCAGATGAAGAACTGAACAAGACATTTTCAAGGTATTTAGGGGCCACTTGTCCAGGGGTTCTGGATAGATTTGTGCCACTGAGACAGTAAAAAGATGGTAGGGAAATGGAACAGTGGTTGACAAAACTGGCGAGGCAGCTGGTTAAGAGGAAGAAGGAAGCATAAATGGATCTAGGAAGCAGGAAACAGCAAGGGTCATGTGAATTAGATGCTCATCGTCGTGACCCTCGAGGTCAAGGATGAGAGTACTGAGAAGAGCAGTGGAACAAAGGGATTTAAGACTCAGTACATAATTCTCTGAAAGTTGAATCACATGTGGATAGGGTGGTGAAGAAGGCATTTAGTACGTTGGCTTTCATAAATCAGAATATAGAACACAGGAGTTGGGATGTAATGTTGAAATTGTATAAGGTATTGATGAGGCCAAATTTGGAATATTGTGTGCAGTTTTGGTCACCAAATTACAGGAAGGATATAAACAATATAGAGAGAGGGCAGAGCAGATTTATGAGAATGTTGACATGGTTTGAGTTACAGGGAATGGTTCAGCAAGGCTAGGACTTTATTCCCTGGAGCGTAAAAGGTTGAGGATAAGGGGGAAAGATAGAGTCATTGTGGGCAGGCATTTTCCACTGAGGGGGGGGGGGGAGGGAGATTCAAACAAGAGGGCATGGATTGAGAGTAAAAGGGGGAATTTCTCCATGCAGAGGGTGGTGGGGGTATGGAATGATCTTCCAGCAATGGCAGTAGAAGCGAGATCGATGTTAATATTCAAGGTAAGTTTGGATAGGTATATGAATGGGAAAAGCTCATGGAGAGTTATGGGCCAAATACGGGTCAGTGGGATGAGGTGGGAGAAGATGTTTGGCATGGACTAGTGGGGCCAAATTGGCCTGTTTCTGTGCTGTAAATGGTTATATGATGATAGTCTTCCTTCCTAGGGGCTCTCAAGTGGGTTATGAGTCCAATCTTGGAAAGTAGCCCACCAAGTGAAGATCCCTGTGTGTGTATTTGTTTAACGTCTACTTGATGTTGCACCCCAAGAAGCATAAGATACTTCATAATCAACCAATTAGTTCCATGGTGTGGATTCCACGACAATTTGAGCTGATAGATTTGTTGCAGTTTTTGTCTGTCTTCACAACAGTTGAGTTTGAAGTAACCATCTGCCTGTTCCACCGTTGAGGACTTGGTTGGATTGTTTATTGTCAGGGATCTCACCCTCAACCTTACCACCAGTGGTGTGAAAACTATTGGAGAGGATTCTTAAGGATAGAATTTATGAGCAGTTGGAGAGATTTAGTCTACAGGATAGTCAGCGTGGCTTTATGAGCAGAAGGTTGTGCCTCACTATACTGATTGAGTTTTTTTGAGAGTTAAAATAAAAGAAATTAATGAAGGCAGGGCAGTAGGTATAGACTATATAGATTTTAGTGAGGCATTTGACAAGGTCCCCCAAGAGAGGACTTTGTGGATTCAGAATTGGCTTGCACATAGAAAGCAAAATGTAGTAGTGAGTGGAAATTGTTCTGCCTGGAGGTCAGTGATGAATGGACTTCTGCAAGAACCTGTTCTGGACCCTGCTCTCTGGACCCTGAGCTGAAGAAGTGAAAGTACGAGTCAGTAAATTTACAGATGATATGAAGGTTGGAGGAGTTGAGGATAGTGTTGAGGTTTGTGGTAACAACAGCATATAGATAGGATACAGGGTTGAGTGAAGAAGAGTCAGATGCAGTTCAATCCAGATACCTGTAAGTGTGAGGTGATGCATTTCTGGAAGGTCAAGCCTAAAGGCTGAGTATAGAGTTAATGGTCAGTTACTTCTGTAAATTTTATTTTTCAATTTTACAAAACAAACATGGTATCACATCTGAAAAAAAAAACAACCTTTTTAACATATTTACACTTTCTTTTAGTATAATTCACTTCTCAGATCCAAACACGATGTAATTTCCTTCCCTCCACTCTGGAACTTTGAAAATTAAATAACAATGAAAACAATTAAAGTAACAAAAAGAAAAATGGTTAAAAGAAAAAGAGAAATTCAATGTCCCACCGGTCTCTCTAATCACCTTCCACTCTTTCAGGTTCTTCACCTGCTGTTGTCTTTATGTATTTTGTTAGCTTTTTAGAACTGTGAGCTGTAGTTGTAGTTGTAGATAAGGTTCTAGATAAGGTTGCCATATTTTGGCAAAATTATCATATTTATTTCTTAAATTATATGTAATTTTCTCTCTGGGCTCACAGTTATGCATCTCCATGTTCCATCAAGCAATAAGCAGGGGAAGTCAGACTTCCACGCGATCGCAATGCATTTTTATGTTACTGACAGGGGAATATCTACAAATTTAATTTGGAATTTAGTTAATGTTCTGCCCACATCCATAAATACAGCCCCAGATCCAGTGGGAAGTCAGTACCCGTAATCCTAGTTAATATACAAGATCATTCCAACCAAATGTGTCTCACCTTCACGCAGGTCCATGTGGAATGTATAAAGGTTCCAATTTCTAACCCTCACCTGAAGCACATTTCTGATATCTCTGATTTTCCTTATGTAATTTTTGTGGTGTGAAATATAATTGGTGAATGAAATTATATTGTACCATTCTTAGTCCGGTGTTCATCACAGATCACTTTCCCTATAGAAATCTGATCAACATTCTTCATTGACTCCCACCTCTCCCTTGATCTTTTCAGGCCTCAATTTGGGCTCACTCTTTAAAGTACAATCTGTATATAAATTTGGGACCACCTCTCCCAATGGAAGTAGCCCTTCCACATTGTTCCCTTCAGGTGGGGTCATGATAGTGCCCCATTATTCCCTATATATATATGTATATATAGAACATGGAAATAGCACGGAAATAGGCCATCTTGGCCCTTCTAGTCTCCACCGAAGCAAGTACTCTCCTCTAGTCACACCTACCTGCACCCTACCCATAACCCTCCATTCCCCTCCCATCCATATACCTAGACAATTTTTCTTTAAATGACAAAATGGACCCTGTCATCACTACTTCTCCCAGAAGTTCATTCCATACAGCCACCACTCTCTGAGTGAAGAAGTTCCCCCTCATGTTACTTCTAAACTTTTTCCCCTTAACTCTTAACTCATGACCTCTCATTTCAATCTCTCCAACCCTCAAGGGAAAAAGCCTATCCATGTCAACTTTATCTATCCACCTCATAATCCTAAATACCTCTATCAAATCCCCCCTCGACCTTCTACGCTCCCAGGAATAAAGACCTAATCTGCTCAATCTTACTTTGAAATCTAGATTCTGATCACATATACATAATTAGATGCCTGAATTGCGTTGACATGCTTCAGAAAATATTCTTACAATATGTGGCCATACATCGGCCATTAATGGCAGAATCATCTTGAAGGTGTGACGCCACCAGTTTGAACAAGAAAGAGACAAAAATAATGGCGCTTCCAGAAAACACATAGCATGTTTTCCAGATGCCACAAAGCTCTGTAAAGTAAGGAAAACCCCTCAACATGTCCTTTGTTACATGACTTGAATATGGAAGGAGTCTAGTACTTTCTTCGCATTTTGACGATTATGATTCAACTGTTACCTTTTGTAAACAACAATCCATTAGTGAAATTTCTTGACCACTCTTTGAAGCTCCTGTAAAAGCTGTCGAAGCTCCAGTATTTCAAATAAGATCTGCTTTAAAGTCTTTGTATGTGACCTACTCTAACAAACCTTTCCCAATTTATCTCCCAAAAACATACCTATACACTCTATATATTTTATCAAACCCAATCCCACTAATCCAAGATTGGTGAGCGATTTTCGAGGTTAAGTGGGCTGGGTGTGGCTTCTTACACGATGTCAAGTGATTTGTGAATACCAGCAGGCTACATAGCATTCGGAGAGAGAGAGCAACAGAATTAGCGCTCTATGCCCAAGTAGAGAGAATGCTGTCTTGAGCCTCTCAGACAAATGGCAGCAGAAGCAATGAAGGGGAAATCGGCGTTTCTCCTTCCTCCCTAATGCTCTTTTCGTAAGGATGGTCTGAGGGCTGGAGGGCTTGAGCGGCAAGGAGAGGTTGGGAATTTTCTTCCGGTGCAGCAGGTCGTCTTATTCAGGTTTATCAAACCGCAAGGTGCATCGCTGAGGTAAACTGTCATAGACTTTCCCATAGAGTGGGAGACTCCAAAACAGGAGGGCGGAGGTTTAAGTTGCCAGGAGAAAGATTTGAAATGGACTTGAAGGGCATTTTTTTCACACAGAGGGGAGAGATGAATAGAACAGACTGCTAGAGGAATGGCAGAGGCGTATACAATTATAACGTTGAAAGGACAGTTAAATGGATGGGAAAGGCTTTCAGGATATGGGTCAAAATCGGGCGAGCGGGTCTAAACTAGGTGGACAACTTGGTCAGCAGAGACCCATTGGATTTGAGGACTGTAATTGTGCTCTGGACCCCATGATCTGTCAACTCGATGGTCATTGCAAATTCTGAGGACGCGTGGGTTGGACACTAGTTTTCGCCATCTGCCATTTGCTGTCCCCAGCAAAGAGTGACCGCCGACGGCCACCAATGCTAGATCCACGATGCGGGCCGAATGACCGAGATTCCACCCGCCAAACTTTCAGTGATTCTATCCTGCCCCTTGCATCGTTAGAACCCAGCCAAAACATCCTTGTGTAAATCCCACCCCCATCGTGTGGAAAGCGAATCTGTGGAGCACCTTGTCATGTTTTTACCAGGTGTAAGACAGAGGACAAATAAGAGGTGTTGTTGCATGAACGTGGCCATCGTTCAATACAAGATAAAAGGGCAGGAGACTTCACTTCCCATGGTCGAAAAGAAACAGCTCTTCAGTGATTAGCATCAGAACGTGTATTTGCGTGGCATGAAACCTCTGTCAGAACTCAGATAAAGCTACCAACTTTAATCCAATCCACAGGTTTGCAACCGTGTCACGGTGACTTCAAGCATCTCCTTTACACGTCTCGCGGAAGAAATGTCTCATCGTTCCCAGCATGAGACCGAGAAATAAAACTAAAAGAGTATGCCCTGCAACTTTCTTTCCACAGATGCTGCCCAACTTGATTTACAGATAACCAGTGCCTGCTGGCAACGGTTGCACAGTAAGTTCAGATGAATCCGTGAGATAATCACTCAGGGTGTATGAGACCGAGCCCATGCTGCTGTGTGAAAGGCAGGCTTGGGGAGGAAGCAAAAATCGTTCTTGTGACAAAATAAGCGAAATAAAGATGTCCTTCAGTGCAGCTCCCTCCACCTTCTGAGCTTTGTGGCCACTCCGGTATAACACGGGTGCGACTCTACAAGGGGCGCAATCTGCACATTCTTGAGCACGGGTTTTCTGAGCTCAAGCCCCCTCAAGACATTTCGTGCCGAAAAACCTTCATCTGGTTAAATAATTCAGCAATTATTTGACAAGATGTTTGGGAAAGACAGAAAAGTTAAGAAATTAAAATGCAATGATGGCAGGCTCTGAATTGTTGGCAATGACTCGGTGATTGCAGGAACTGGCCCAATGGGTAAAAAAGTTAAAGATTCATCTGACTGTCCAATTATTGACCTATATCACTTTTGAATGTTGATTCTTTCATTGTTTCTAACCCCTGGAGTCAGGCTATCCTGGAGCGCATGCCTGTGTCATCTGGAAACTGGTGGGGTGGGGGGGGGGGGATTCAGCAGAATGTTGCACAGATACTCTGTCAGCGAGGTAAACAGAAGCAGGCGCTGTAGGCTTTCTGGCAACATTGCAATCTCTTGCAGGTGCCTGCGGTGAAAAACCGCCAAAGTAAACAAAAAGCACCCTGCTGGAGGAACTCAGCGGGCCAAACGGCAGCTGTGGAGGAAGGGGATGGTCTCCATTTAGGGTCGTTATCCTGAATCAGTGCTTTTCCTTCACAAATGCTGCAGAGTTCCCCCAGCAGGTCTGGTTTTGTTCCATAGTCCAGCATCTCTACTCTCCTGTGTTTTCAAATGCCTCGATGATGTCTTGGGCATATTCATGTAATAGAGGGATTACTCTCCGATCACATGGTCATACAAATGAAGGGCAACCATTCACAAAGAGGGTTCCAAATAATGAAGGTAGAGAATTTTGGGGAATCGATTATTTGCTTGCTTCCAACTCACATAATGTGTAAACTTTGTTTGTCTGAAGTTAAGGAGAAGGGCACAACTCATAAGGTTCCAACACTTTTGAGGGGGAAGAGGGGAGACCAGAACTCTTGACCGCATGGGACCACTGGTATAATGCACAAAGTGCCAGAGAAACACAGCAAGCCGTGGAGCATCCATGGAAAGTGATAGACTGTCGACATTTCGGGCCGAAAATCCTTCATCTGGTGAAATAATTCAGCAATTATTTGACAAGATGTTTGGGAAAGACAGAAAAGTTAAGAAATTAAAATGCAATGATGGCAGGCTCTGAATTGTTGGCAATGACAACCCACGGTGATTGTAGGAACAGGCCCAATGGGTAAAAAAGTTAAAGATTCATCTGACTGTCCAATTATAGACCTATATCATTTTTGAATGTTGACTCTTTCATTGTTTCTAAAATTTTAGCGAATAGATCAGAAAACATTCTTCCTCAGGTTATCGCAAAAGATCAAATTGGATTTTAATGTTTGAAGACTAATGAATATCAAATATTCTGCTTCATCTAAGATTTCAGAATGTGTGGTATCATTAGATGCAGAGAAAGCGTTTGATGGAATTGAATGGAGATACTTGTTTGAAATTTTAGAAAGGTTCAATTTTGTTTTTGGATTTAATTCTGGATCAAGTTACTTTATTTTAAACCAACTGCAGTAATTATTACTAATAATCTTTCCCACTCGTATTGTTTCGAGGAACTAGATAAGGCTGTCCCCTCAGACCTTTACTTTTTCATTTGGTGTTAGAACCCCTTGCAATTGGACTTCGTAATTCAAATGAGGTTGAAGGTATTAGTAAAGGAGGAGATGAACTCCATAAAATCTCTCTATTAGCAAATGATCTTTTAGTCTGCTCGTTCTATCCCTGTGATTGGATTTTGGGAGATTTTCTGGAAATAAATGAAATTTCCCTAAAAGCAAATTATTCCCAATAAACTCACATTATCTTATTTATGATAATATGCCATTTAAGATTGTTAAAGAGTATTTTACTAAATCAGTAGGAAATTTAAAGATTGGTTTAAATTGATTTTTTTTTAACTTTATTAGATTTTGTGAAACAATCTTTTACTAGATAGTCCCAATTTATTTGGTCTTTGGTTGGTCGTATTAATGCTTTTAAGTTGACAATATTACATAAATGCTATACATTTTTCAAGCTGTCCTATTTTTATTCTAAAATCTTATTTTGATAATATTGATTCTAAGATTTCAGCTTATATTTGGAATGGTCAGGTTCCAAATTGAATAAGCTTCACTTACAGAAACCTAAGAAGGATGATGGTCTGGCCTTAGCAAATTTAGGATTTTACTATTGGGCAGTTAATATTCACTATATGAATTTTTGGATTTGTCACTTTGATACATTTGATCATCTACTCTGGGTAGATTTGGATGGAATTGTGTCCAGAATTCTTCCTTAGCTTCTTTTTTTTAGGACCAGCACGACCTTTTGGACTACCTAAGATCAGTAGGTATATTTCCAATCCAATTATTACATATTCATTACTTATTTGGTTTCATTTTCTAAGTTTTTTTTGCCTAATTTTTTTTGTGCCTTGGCTAATATTATATATCTTAATTATTTTTCCACCATCTACTCTTGACCAAATGGTCCTTATTTGGAAGATCAAAGGAATTATCTATTTTGTTGATTTATTTGATGCCTTTTGAACAACTTTCTACCAAATATAATTTGCCATATATGCTTTTTTTAGACATCTACAGATTAGAAATTTCCTGAATACAGTAATGTCTAATTATCTAACATTACAACAAGCAGATTTACTTGACACTTTGTTCTGGTTAAACCTCTTTCAGAAGGGTTTATTTGGTAATATTTATACACTGATATCAAATTTGAGATCAGTCCCCATGTATAAGATTCAACAAACTTGGGATTTGGAATTTCAACTAAACGTGGAGAAGAATTACTAGACTAATTAATACTTCTTCACTTTCTCCACGTCATTCTTTAATACCATTTAAAATCCTTCATAGAACTTTAATGTCTAAAGATAAACTAATTTGTATCTTTCGTGATAGGAGCTCTACTTGTGATAGATGCGATGCTGATGTGGCTTCATTGACTCATCTGTTTTGGTTATGTCCAGTGTTGGAAAAAATTTGGAAAGATATTTTTAAAACTCTGTCAATTATACCAGTTGTTCAATTACAACCTATAACCCCTTAACTGCTCTTTTTGGAATTACAGATGTAGTTTGTTTGCATATTGAGTTAGAACTTTTTCTACATCTTTGGCTAGAAGAGCCATTTCACTTAGAAGGATCCGGATTCTCCGATATTATTTCAATGGCTTTCTTGTGTCATGTTTTTCTTTATTCTTACAACTACTAAATTTGAAGAACATGGAAACCATTTATAGATTATTTTCATGGGCTATAAAACTGGCGTTATCCTAGAAATTTACTCTTCCTTTCCAGATGAAATAGAATTCTTGCCGTTTTTGTGACCTGTAGATGTGGACCTGAGCGATGTTTTAAACTATTTGACAGATCATCCGGATAGGCCATTGTTGTTTTAAAAAAATATATATATATGATGTTTTAGTAGATTAGTTGGGATTTTAAATATAATATTACTTTGTTAGGAGAATTATTTCCAATATGTCACATTTTATATTGGAATTTACATATAGAATTTTAATTCTTCTTATGTTGACTATATTGTGAAAACTTAATAAAAAAAGATTAAAAAAGAAAGAAATATCTGAAATAAAAAGATTTCAGGTTGAACATCAGCCGTGAAGCACAGAGAAATATCTCAATTCCTAAACGAAAATGCAACAAATACATGGCCAAGGTAGACGGAGGCAAATTTAAACAACGAAACTGAATGGCTATCAAATGCTCATAATTTTATTAAACTGGGTTTTCATTGGGATTCCTGCAGCAAAGAGAATTTCATTTGGGCACTAGGTTATTCAGCGATTTGCTACGTTCTGCTGGGCTGAGAAATTCTATTGCACATTTGATTATATTTCCAGAAGGACTTCTCTGGAACTGTTCACGATTCGATCGTTTTGTGCTCAACTCTGACGTGATTGTTGAGTTTAAACATGAACTCGGAACATTTTGACGTCTCCGGTCACTAGAGCCAACACCCACCCACCCCCTCAAACACTTTGCCTAAAATGGCAACGATGCTTGCTATTGGTGTACCGATTCCCGTTACATGCAATAAAAGTTTCAGAGCTAATTGCAGATTAGCAATTGTTGAAATTCTTCTAGCGTTTGAATGGAGCCGCTGTCTGGTTCATCATCACAACGCTGAGCTGCACGGTCTCCGAATATCTACTGAGCACATTTTCCTGCATGCCAATCCTCCAATGTCAAATGATGCAGGAGCTGTGGATACTCGTGTTGGTCCTCCAAATCCCAAGGTGTAAGTTCCTCTGTCTTCGATTTTCCTCGAAGTGAACACAATTCGGAAATTTGAGTTCTCAGTATGATGCCTTTCTGGAACTTTCCTAAATAAGTTAGTTAGCCCACGCTTGCTGTTCGTGGGAATTTGTGGCCATCACAAGAGGAAAATGGAAAGGATGCAGATTAGAATGACTAGCCTGGAGCGTGTTCAGTTGTGAGGAGAGTTTGGCCATTCTCGGTCCGGTACCTGTGGAATACAGGAGGCGGAGGACTGACCTAACAGGTGTACAAATTACGAGGTTTATACTTGATATAAGAAAGTCTGCCTTAAACAAATATCTAAGACAAATAAAATTGGTTTATTATTAGGGACAGTAGTTAAAACTGGAATTCATGGAAGTATTAATTTACACAGAATTTAATTGAAACCAGGAAATCAGAGCCCAGGAAACCTTTACATGAGAACTCGAAATGAGATAACATAGAAGGATACCTGAGTTATGGGAAATTGAATGGATAGAGATGGTTCGCAGTGACAAGATGGGCTGAGGTGCCGTGCAACGTTCTATGCCGCTACAACTCCAGGGATCAATCGTACATTTCATCGGCATTGATTAGTCGTTCTTATTTGAGCCGGGTTTTCAAGTGTAGACGAATTTACAGGCCCGCATTGCTCATAAACAGAAGATTTGATCTTCAGGGGATTTTCATGGGAAGAAGTTTTCAGCCGTTTCTCATTCTGCTCACTGATCCGGAACAATGCGCCATAGATCTGTTGACTGTGAAGAACCACTAGTAACATCTGACTAAAATGTAACAAGGGCTTTGACAATACCAAATCCCAAGTTTGTTGAATCTTATACATGGGGACATTATTTATAATAGACTCAAAGAGGTAAGTGGTATATTCTAGGTTGGTTTCCAGTAATGTTCCTCATGGATTGGCCCTCATTTCAATGTAAAATAGTGCAGTTTCTATAATGGAGGAGTTAAATCCGATTTTGAAATTCAAGAAGGACACGTTTGAATTAAATTAAGCAAAGCGCGTAATGAGAACATAGACAAATATCAGTGTAACTGTTTCCCTGGCAAACGAGATCTATTTTCAGGCTCTCGACGGGTCACCGAATCCCCAATTGGAAATGCGGGTTGTTTTACCGATTTTATTCGGAGCTCCAAGGACAGGACGCTTGAATTCCCTCGAAGTGCTCCCTGAGAATCGAATATGACGTCCATGTACCGAGGGTTGGAAGTTAGTTCTTCCTCGTTCTTGTCCTTGAACCGATTGTCGACATCGGCTCTGTAAAGAGACATGATTTTAACAAAGTGGGCCCCGATTCTTCGAGGATCATTTATTTGGTTGCGAGTTTCTGCCAGGTTTTACCCGATGACTTGTGGAGTTAAAATTGAGGAAGTAGTAAAATTAAGGGGTATTGGGCATTTCAACGCATTTCCTCTTGTTGCAGGACTCCCATCAATTTGCATACTTTCCCTGTTTACCATCTGCGCTCGGTCTAATTGCTGCCGTTTCCATACACTCAACCAGCCTCTCCTTTGACCAAATGCCCTGACCTATTTCTCAAATAACTTTGTTTAATATGTTCTCCATAAAAGATATCACATAAGACCCGGGGCGCGTTGGTAAATGGGATCAAAATGGACTCGGTCAGAGAAGACGGAGTTCAACGAGGGGAATGTACACTGTTCTGTGTAGCGAGCATCGAGAGTCCCGAAAGCTGAGTTGCCTGCGCGATGCCAGGTTCGCGACACCTCATCTGAGGACGGAGGAGATTAGAAGTGGGATGATCTCGTTGTCGTGGCACATATAGAACATCTGCGAAAGGAATCGGAGCAGTTGTTAGATGAAATGAAAAAGCAAAACCTAAAAACAGGATTACGAACGTGCAAACTGGCGCAGGGTTATGAGGTCAGTGAACGGCTGCACGAGTGGCTGAAACACTGGTGTGGAAGAAGTCGGTTTCAATTCCTGGGACATTTGCACCATGATTGGATAGGAAGGCGGGAGGTGTTCCGATGAGCCGAGCTGAAGCGTGCTGGGACCAGGGGAACTGGGGCTGTGGTTAAGGATTTACACGGACTCGGAGGGGGTTGGTGGAAACAATTGGAAAAGAGTGTATAAAACAAAGGTGCTGGATATTGAAGTCTCCTGAATAAATGAAATAGGATAGAGCGCTGGCGACCCCTCTTCAGCCACATCTCCGCTATGCCCAAAATGTCGTGTCTGCCCATTACTAACTGCGCTTCAACCTCATTTACCTTGTTTCATATACAAACCGTATATTCTATTATGTATTCAGCCCCTAACTCAAAAGAGTCTTCGTGTTGCCCCATTGTAAATTGTTATAAGTTTCTAAACGTTTCAAGTTCGTCCAAGTTTTAATGATCATCCGTTTGTACCAGTAGAACCCAATGAAGCATTGTTCTCCAATTCCCGGTGTTAAACAGTACAAACACACTTACAGATATAACACACATACAAATAAATGATACGCATACATTGTACCTATGTACATACAGTAAAACAAATATTATTTCGAAATAATAAAGTGTCGGGAAGTTGACCTGCTTAATCAGATCGCCATGCGTAAATGGAGGCAATCGGTCAGGTTGGAGTTGATAGATGATGCGATTTTGTCCACTTTGACCACTGTTCGTGTGGGCTTTAACCTGAGCACCCAGCGCACATCCTCTTTGATTGATGCTTGGCTACAGGACTCCAACTGGATTCTGTCCTTCCATATGTATTTATTGGAAATGGGACGCTCCGTGCAGACGAACTGACATGCTTGATGGAACTTATGGGAGCCTTGTCAAATCGACAGTTAGTGCGTCTCCGGCCCATTCATAACTATGAAGAGTTGAAAGAAGGAATATAGATCTCAAATTAAGAGCTGCCGCGAAATATGGAAAAGCAGCAGGCAAATTAGAGATTCCGCAGTTTTGTCTGTGACACTTTATCTTAGATCATTCGGAGATGAAGAGAAGATCGAAAACTCTGAAACAGCAGAAGGTAACACGGGAGCGTAGAACATATATTTAATCCATATTTTTTCCTCAAATTTTCGTCTATTCTGCTTTTTTTTTAACGACTGGGGATATTATTTGGCTTCATTTTCCACAATTAGTTTTTTTTTCATTTGGATTTGTTTCAGGTTTCGGAGAATTGAGGATGGTGGGTCCGCTTGAACCGTGTGTCGGAGATTTATTGGTTAAGTACAGGGATCAGTGGATGCCCGTCTGTAGTACTCAATGGACTGCACGGTATGGAGAAATAGTGTGTCGAGAGACTGGATGCGGGTTGTATGACATCTTACAATTCAAACCTGTCTCAGCCGAGTACGGGCCGCTTTTACTGAACACATTTCAATGCAATGGAACCGAGACTTCATTTACGGAATGTTCTTTCACCGTCTCGAACCAGGAGCAGTGCCAATCTGGGGCGATGGTGAACATCTATTGTAAAGGTATTTGCGCCATGCGCTGTGGAACATTCTTATTCACTCACTTGGATGCATTATTTTTGTCTAAAATCCTGTCACGAGCTGCCTTTAGCGTAGAGTTTCTTTATCTTGAGTTATACATGGCGGTAAGTCCATTTCGGCACTCGCGCCCGTGCCGTCCAATTACACCCAAATAACATACAATCCCCGGTACGTTTTTGAAGGGTGGAAAAAACCGAAGCCTCCGGGGAAAACCCACGCAAAGACGGGGAGAACGTACAAACTCCTTACAGATAAGGTGGGATTCGAACTCAAGTCCCGATCGCAGGCGCTGGAAAGTCGTTGCACCAACCGCTACGCTAACCGCGTCGCCCCTAATTTGTCTTACTTTAAAAAAATACTTTAGCGCAAGGCTCTTGGAAATAGATCATTACGAGTTTTAATTAGAATGTTGTTATCTTAGATGTATTTTCCACCAATGAGACCCTGGTTGCGCGCCGATGTCGGCAATATTTCAGGGGGAAGTTTTCGGCTCTGTCCTCTCGGATTCGCTGTCCGAGTTGCTCTCGCCCGTAGCCCAATAACCTGGTCCGTGTACCGTTATTTGGTCTGGTCGGCAACAGAATGAGGAGCTGGTTTCCAAGTGTGTAAGTCCTCTTCCCCTTGGCTGCGTCAGGTCAGGGTCCCGCTGCTGGACAGAGTGACCAATCTCTGCGGTGTCCAGTGGGGTCTAACAGGAAGTCAGGACTCTTACTTTGCTTTTCATGTCTACGGTTCAATGGAAAGTTCAGCAAGGAGAGGAAGTCCCTGTGAATCTGTTGGGAGAACCCTGTTCATTCAATTAAATTATTTTAAATAAACATAATTCATCTCCTTGTTTTCAATGTTCAACCTATTGGTTTTCAGGCTGAGAAACGTTTTTCGAATTTGTTCCTTTTTCACATTTCCTCTATTTTTCACGGCTTTCATGTTTCCTTCCTTTCGAGGAATATAATGTTGGTGAATAAATATAAAATTAAAAATGATTTATTCACTGTCAAACTAATTCCTAATATGGTAATTAAATGGAATCTAAATTACTCGTCTTTCTTTGTGGAATATTTAATATAAGCAGCAGGGAAAGGTTTCGCGTTGTTCAACTGAATCAGGTAAACCTTTAAAATGAATCTCTCTCTCTCTCTCTCGCTCTCTCTCTCATAAAAGTGAAGTACTCCTGCTGTGGTTCTCTTGTCCTGTTCTTTTTCTCTTTCCTTGAGTTTGTAGGGGGTTATATATTACACACATATCACATGTGCAAACATGTGGTTTTAAATTTTAAATAATGTATGTAAAAAACAGGTATACCTGTATATCCCCCATGGTTGACCCATTCAAAAACTTATGAGACAGGAGATATATGGACCTTGGCAGCTTGAATTCGTAATTAGCTTGCCTGCAGAAAATAGAGGGTAGTAGAAATCGGAACATATGCTGTTCAGTGAATAGTGGTGTTCTTCTGGGATATGTTCTGGGATCCCTACATTTATGATTTTTATGAATGATTTGGATGAAGAAATGGAGGTGTGGCACCATATATTTGCAGATAATACAATAGTTGCAAGAGTTGTGGATAGTATAGAACGTTGTCGAAGATTACAACAGTTTATTGCAGGATGCGGAATTGGGCAGAGAGGTGGCAGATGGAGTTCAACCTGGATAAATGTGAAGTTATGCACTTCGGATAGTGAACCTGTAGATGTGGTTAATGGCAGGATCCTTGATAAAGTTGTTGAGGTCCAGGTCTATACATTCCTCAAAGTTGCCGCATGGTTGAACAGGATGGTTATGGTGTCTTCACCTTCATCACTCGGAGGATTGAGTTTAAGAGCGACGAGCTCTGGTTAAACCAGACTTGGAGTATTTTGCCAGTTCTGGGCACTTGGTACAGGGAAGTTATGGAAGAAATGGAGAAGGTGCAGTAGCGATTTTCCCGGATGCTTCATGGATTGCACAGCCTAGAGCTAGGGCCTTTATCTTTGGAGCAATGAAGAATGAGAGGTGAACGTATATACACAATGAGAGACTTCGACAGAGTAGATAGCCAGCAATATTTTCCTGGGTTGACAATGGTAAATACTAGCGCGAGTTTCAGTTAAGTAGCAGAAAGTTTAGGGGAGATGTCAGCGGTGCGTTCTTGAGTCGGAGAGTAGTGGGTGACTGGAATGCTACTGGGATGTAGATGGAAGCTGGTGCAAGAACGACAATCAATGAGATATGTTAATCACATGGTTGTAAGAAGAAAATGGACACGTAAGGGTGCGAAGTGAGATTCTGTGGAGTAGGATTACAAAGATTGTCGGGGTGGGGGTGAATTGTACTTGGCTGTAATGTTCTGTGTTCTCTACCTAAAATAGATCAGAAGACTAACGATTCAGCACGAATCATTACCGTGTGTTAAATAATGGAAAATTCCAAAGAGAGTAAACAGAAAACGAGGAAGGCCCACGAGACAACGTAGTGGTAATTAATAGTTCGACACAGATTAGAAGGGCCAAAGTGCCTGCTTCTGTACTGTAATGTTCTAAGCTCTATGGATCTATGCTTTAGAGAGGATGTAGTGGATTGGAGAAGATCTCCTATGATGCGAGGCAAACAGAGCTGAGGAATTTCTCTTTAGAGCGACGAAGATGAGAGGTGTATAAGATCATGAGAGACTTAGATGGGATTGAAAGAGAACATTTGTTTTAGGTGAGTGGAGAAAGGTTTGGGGGTCTGGCATGCGTTGCCGGCGGTGCTGGTGGAGCCTGGTATAATAGGAAGATTCAAAAGACTCTCAGACAGGCACATGGTTGTTAGAAAAAAAACCCCAGAGGGTTGTGGGTTTGAGGGAGGGATTGTTATGGAGTTGGTTTACATGGGTCGGCACCACATGGTGGGCCGAAGGTTCTGTACTCTTCTGTACTGTTCCATGTATCCCAACGGGCTCCCACTATGCCCATGAACCCCAACGTCTTGACGATAATGCCTTGAAAACAAACCTTGTACCTCAGAAAAGGAAGCCAGTCCTGCTGCACCGAATGATACTGTTTTTATCCAAGGAAATTAATCGATCCTGTTGATATTCGGAAAAAGGCAAAGGGACAGGATACTGAGGGCGCGAAACCGCACGGAGCTGCAGATGCTGAATATTAGGGTAACATTTGGGTCACTTGGACACGAAGTTCCTGAGCTCTTCCGATTTCTTGTAAAAAAAAATCCATTTCCATGTTCATGAAACTCCAAAAGCTGTTTGCATGGACGTTGTTGGTATTGACAGCTCCGAATGCTAATTTAACCCGTCACTGATGCCCCGTCGTATAGATTGATGGCGGATGAAGAACATTATTTTCTGTTTACAGCGCCACTGGTTCGTGTTTTGTAGAAACACCACATGCACGAGGTCCCCGATTTCTTTTTCATCATTGCCGTTTTTTTAAATAGAAATAACGAACTACTTTTTTTTCCTTACACATAGTAAAACAGCGCGTGGAACTGTCTGACGGGGGCAGCCCTTGTGCAGGAAGAGTGGAGGCCAGCAATTCCCATTCTTACTTACTCATTGTTTGTGGTCGGGGATGGGATATGAATGAGGCTCAAGTCTTGTGCAATTACCTTGGCTGCGGTGACGCTGTATCTGCATCAGGAAATTCGGAGTTTGGAACTGGAAAATGGCCCATGTTGCACGCTGAACTTCACTGCAATGGCACCGAGAATGACCCGTGGAAATGCGAAAGGAGATCCCTGGCTCATTCGAACTGCTCCAAGGAAATCGAAGCTGCCGGAGTTACTTGCTCAGGTAATTTGTGAAATATCGAAATATGGCGGCATGGTGACGGCACGGAAGGACATAATTGAGTTCTTTTATATGCACGTTTATATTAGCATACGTTATTGAAATGAATATAAAAGGTGATGGCTTTAAGTGAGTATTTAATTTGGCAAACAGTCTTCATACAAGTTGCCGCTGTTTAGTTGGAAAAATTAAAATGTGGGTAGAAAACAGCCCCTTACTCCATCCATAATTGTGATCATCGTCAGGGGACATTCCGCCTGTGCAAATAAGTGGGACAGTTTTAGTGTTGATGGATTTGCACACATGGTTTCTGGACGTCATGATTAATGTATGTTGTAAAGAAAGCGTTGAAAACGCTCATCCCAAAGTTCGGAAGAGGATCTAGAAAACTTTGTGGATCATTTGCATGTACGTAAATGAAGGTACCAATACTTCATTTAAATTCTAAATAATCCTCCAATTTATTAATTCATGAATGGCAGGGCAAACACATTGACACGGTTTATGCACCTATTTCAGAACATAAAATCTAAAGTGAATTCGTGGTAACGATGCCTTAAAACAAAAAAATACCCTCTCGCTTTTATCCTCATTTGTTTACTGTCTGTTGAATCTAATTCGTTTATTTGAGTCAATTCATTCCAGTTCCCAAGAGGCAAACATGGGTACGGTCAAATGTTGTGCTGAACTCCGATAATTCGAATATCCATTATGGAAATTTGGTTAAGTGAGGTGCAAAAGTGAGAGCTCAATAATTGCTTCAGGAATGACAGAGATGGGGGTTAAAGGGAAGAAGGGGTTCTGTTATTAGTAAAGGAGTTTATCACAGCAACGGTCAGACGTGACATTGCTGGTTGTTCAGAGGCGATATGGGTAAAGCTAAGGACATGATCAACTTGTTGGGAGTGCACTACAGGCCCCAAATAATCAACAGAAATTAGGGTAGCAAATTTACCAGAGACCTGTGCCATGTGTAGGTCAAGTAAGGCTGTTATAGTGGGAGATTTTAATTTTCCAAATATTGAATGGGGAAATCATTGTGCTAAAGGTTTGGACGCGAAGGAATTTATCAAATGTGTTGAGGAATGTTCCCTCAAACAATATGTAGAGGGTCCCACGCAGGCCAGGGTAATGCTTGATCTAATCTTGGGTCATTGGGAAGGGCAAGACAGTTAACTGTTTTCGGATGTATCTTTGGGGACCAGCGACTGTTGTTTTATTAGATTTAAGATAGTTATGGAGAGAAACAAAATGGGACACGACTGAAATTCATAATTAAAAGTTACAAGACAAGAACGTGATCAAGATAATTGGAACAGGTTGTTTGAATGGAAAGGAGCGTTAAGGAAATTGGATGTTTTTAAATGTGTGTTGACAAGAGTTTAGGACATGCACGTTCCCGTTAGAGTGAAAGGTTAGAGTAAAAGCCTAGATGTCAAAATAAATTTAGGGTCACTTCAAGATCGAGAAGGAGATTTGGGGGTGTAAAAGATGGAATTATACCATATAACTATATAACATTTTACAGTACGGAAACAGACCATATCGGCCATTCTAGTCAGCACCGATTTACGTGAAACTCCACGAGTTCCACCTACCCACTGGCTTGCCCATAACCCCCCAACCCTCTCATCTAACCTCCTCTTAAATGACAGAATTGACCCTGCTGCAACTACCTCTTCCGGTAGATCATTCCACTCAGTCATCACTCTCTGAGTGAAGAAGCATCCTCTTATATTACTCCTAAAGTTTTGCCCCCTAACCCTTAACTTATGACCTCTCGTTCCAATCTCCCCTACCCTCAGGGGAAAGAGACTATTCATATCTACTCTATGTATTTCCTTAATAATTTTAAATACCTCCATTAAATATCATCTCAACCTTCTACGCTCCAATGAATAAAGACCCAGTCTACTCAATCTTTCTCGTGTTCAAGATACTGCAATCAGGCAACATTTTAGTAAATCTTCTCTACACCCTCTCTACCTTATTGATATCCTTCCTATAATTTGGTGACCAGAACTGCACACAGAATTCCAAATTTGGCCTCACCAACGCCTTGAATAATCTCAACATCACTTCCCAACTCCTATATTCCACAATACCAAAAGCCTTCTTCACCACCCTACCTACATGGGAATCCACCTTCAAGGAACGGTGAACCATTATTCCAAGATCCCTCAGTTCCTTAGCATTCCTCAATGCCCTCTCCTTCACTACATATGTTCTATTTTGGTTATTCTTTCCAAAATGAAGCACCTCACGCTTATCTACATTAAACTCCACCTGCCAACTTTCAGCCCACCTTTACAAACAGTACAAATCCTTCTGTAGTCCCTGAAAACCCTCCTCACTATCCACAACTACCCCTATTTTTGTATCGTCTGCATATTTACTCACGCAGTGTACCACCCTGTCATCCAAATCATTAATATAAATGACGAACAACAAAGGACCCAACACCGATCCCCGAGGCACACCACTCATCACCAGCCTCCATCCAGACAGACAGTCTCTCTGGTGCCTATTTTCCAGCCTCCGCTGAACCTATCTGACTATCTCTATATTAATCCCTAGAGATTGAACCTTCCTCACTAACCTTTCATTTGGAACCTTATCGAAAGCCTTATTAAAATACAAATAGACCACATCAACTGTTCTACCATCATCAACATTTCTGGTCACCTCTTCAAAAAATTCAACAAGATTCGTCAAACACGACTTACCCCTCACAAACTGATGTTAGGTGTCTCTGATCAATCCCTGCCTTTACAGATATTTATACATATTATCCCTAAGAATTCCTTCCATTAGTTTCCCCACCACCGATGTCAAACCTACTAGCCAATAATTGCTTGGCCTACACTTTGTGCCCTTTTTAAACAATGGAACCATGTTTGCAACACGCCAATCCCACGGCACCACACCCTCCTCCAGTGACTGTTAAAAAATCACTTTCAAAGCCTCTGCTATTTCCTCCTTGGCGTCCCTTAAGATCCTGAGAAAATCCCATCAGGACCAGGAGACTTATTTACCTTTATATACCCCAGAATTTCTAAAATCCCCTCTTTACTGATCCCTATATTTTCCATAACTAACCCTTTTGCCTCACTTATCCTACACAATTCAATATCTCCTTCCCTCATGAACATCAACGAGAAGAAATTATTCAATATCTCCCCCATCTCATATGGTTCCTCAGACATTTTAGTGGACCTATTCTATCCTTAACTTTCCTTTTGCTGTTCACATATTTGTAAAAACCTTTCGGATTTGCTTTCACCCTATTTGCTACCTCGTACCCTCTTTTTGGCTTTCTAATTTCCCTCTTAAGGTTCTTTCTACAATCTATGTATTGTGCAAAGATCTCATCAATCCTTTGCATCTTATATTTAACGTAGGCCTCTCTTTTTATCCCGAACCAACTTCCTAATCTCTCTAGAAAAAAACATGGGTCCCTTGAACATTTGGTCTTGCCTTTTCCCCTGACAGGAACATAAAGATTCTGCACTCTCAAAATCTCACCTTTAAATTCTCTCCAATTCTCCTCTACGTCCTTTCCTGAAAAAAATCAGCCCAAACTATTCCCTTCAAATCCCTTTTCATTTCTTCAAATCTGGCTTCCCCCACTCAGACCTTCATCTTCGGACCAGACTTACCACTTTCCATAATTAAGCTGAAACTAATGGTATCATGATCACTGTATCTGAAGTGCTCCCCAACACACACCTCCGCCACCTGCCCTATTTCATTCCCCAACAGTAGATCTAACACTGCCCCCTCCCCCCAGTGGGTACATCAACATATTTATGCAAAAAGTAATCCTTGAGGAAAAGCTTCGGGAACTGAAAGGCAATGTAAAATAATTTAAATCAGGAGGGCATAAAGAGGGCAGGAGATAGCAGTGGGAGATAAAATGAAGGAGAATCCTAAGAGACTTTATAAATAAATAAAGGGGAAAGGTAACGATAGATAAAATAGGACTGCTCTGGAATCAATGTGGTGAACTCCGTTTGATGGCAAGGCCCTCGACAAATACTTCTGCTCTATTCTTATAGTAGAGAATGACACCAGAGCACGTGGACCTCAGGCAATCAATGGGCTTGTCTTGAGATCAGTTAGTTTTACTGTTGAGAATCTGTAAAAGATCCTGATGCACATGAAGATAGACAGATCTCCTGGATATGGTCAGATGTATCTAAGACAATGTGGGAATCTGGAGAGGAATTTGCAATTACCTTAGGTGAGAAGTATAAATATTAAGTACAGGCTAGATTCCCAACAAAATGTAGAGTGAGAAATGTTGTGCCATTATTTAAGAAAGGATGTCGGGAAAAATCCAGGGAGCATAATGTCTATGGTTGGTGTTGTTGGGAAAAGATGCACATACACCTGGTTGGACAAGGACTGATTAGAGATAGCCGGCACGATTTTTATCTGGGTGGCAATGTCATACAAATAACAAATCTAAATGAGCTTTTTAAAAAGGTGACCAAGAAGAATGACAAGAGCTGAGATGTAGACGTTATGTGCGTGGATATTGGCAAGGCATTCGATGAGTTTCCGCATGTTTGGGCTACCCTGGAAGGTTCGATCACGTCGGATTAAAGGACAGATAGTAGAATGGATGGAAATGTGGCTTTGTGGAAGAAACAGAGGGCGGAAAAGCATTTCTCGGAATGGAGGCCAGTGACTAGTGGTGTTCCACAGGCTCGGCGCTGGGCACATTGCTGTTAGTCATCTATTTCGATGAATTAGATGAAAACGTACATGGCGATATGACCAGGTTTGTGGTTGATGCTGGATTGTCTGGTATTGTAGATAGGGAATAAGGCCGCCAAAGATTGCAGCAGGGCCTGGATCGTGGGGAGAGAAAGGGCAATGGAATGTAATGTCAAAAAGTGTGGGGTGTTCATTTTAGGTCTAACGTGGGTTGGACCGTCACCGTGAATGATTTAGATCGAGGGAGCTTTGCTGAGCAAAAGACTGTAGGTGTACAGGGATGTAAAACCTTAAAAATGACGTCACGTGAAGATGGGGTGGTCATTTAGGCTTTCGGAATATTAGCCTTTATCGGTTAGAGTAGTGAATATAGAAGTTGGGAGGTGATGTTGCAGTTATACAAGACATTGGTGAGACTCCATTAGGAGTACTGCCTTCATTTATGGTCGGGTTGTATAGGAACGATGTTGTCTAGCTGGGAGGGTGCAGAGAAGATAGATCGAGGATGTGGCCAGGACTCGGGAGCCCGGGCTACAGGGAGAGGTTGAGCAGGCTGGGGCTTTATTCCTTGGAGGGCAGGAGGATGAGGGGTGATCTCAGAGAGCGGTGCATAAACAGGAATAAATGAGGCGACACAGAAAGTATTTTGCCCAGAGTAAGAGAATGGTAACCAGCAGAAGTAAGTTTAAGGAGAGGGAGAGAGTTTTAACAGAATTCGATGGGTAACTTTTTATTTTGCATACAGGGTGGTGGGGATATGGAACTTACAATTGCAACGTTTCAGCAAAAATTGAGAAAATCCTGGATAGGCGGAGTTTAGAGGAACAAGAGCCAAATTCAGGACGCTAGGTCTGACATGGGTAGGACATATTGTTCCCAGTGGAAAGTTGGGCCGAAGGGTCTTTTCCAGGCTCTAGGTTTCAATAATTTAAATTTTAAAAACATGAGACAGAGTCCGGTAACAGGCCCTTTCGGCCCACGGGTCCCTGGCGCCCAATTACACCTAATTGACCTACAATCCCTGGTACGTTTCGAACGGTTGGAGGAAAACCACGCAGATACGGGAAGAACGTGCAAATTCCTTACAGACAGAACCCGATTCGAACCCTGTTTTCGACCGCAGGCGCTGTAACCACGTTGCGTTGACCGAGCCCCTCGCAATATGTACATATTTGATATATTTTCTGTTCGAATACAACCAAACCTGCACTCAGCATTCTAACTTTGGCCTCAACAATATCTGACACAAGTTCATCAGAACATCCCAACTCCTATTTTCTCTGCACATAGGACTGACCACGATCACAACAGTAAATAAAAAAAAATATTAATGTGAATATTAATATAAAACAGTCACACTCTAACTGCTCAGCAGGTCGTACAGCATCTGTGGCAAGAGGAAAGAAATATAACATTTCTGATTGAAGGCCCCTCACCAGAATGGGTCAGCAACTCGAATCAACGTGTTATCCAACTTGATTCCCTAAACTCGAATAACTGAATTGTTCAAAGAGGTTTCTCTGCAATGTTCACTATTTGTCTCTCCACAGCTGCTGGGTTACCTGCTGATTATTTTCAACAATTATATCCTCGTGTATCTATCTATCTATCTATCTATCTATCTATCTATCTATCTATCTATCTATCTATCTATCTATCTATCTATCTATCTATCTATCTATCTATCTATCTATCTATCTATCTATCTATCTATCTATCTATCTATCTATCTATCTATCTATCTATCCATCCATCCATCCATCCAGCAATATCTCTCTCTCTATACACACATGTACACACACACACACACACACACACCTAGACCAGACATATACATAGAAACACACGCGCGCGCGCACACACACACACACACACACACACACACACACACACACACACACACACGTGAGAACTTGCGCGAGGACGCACATGCACGTGAGCATAGAAACATAGAAACATAGAAGATAGGAGCAGGAGTAGGTCATTCGACCCTTCGAGCCTGCTCCGCCATTCAACGAGATCATGGCTGATCTTAAAGTTCAGTACCCCGTCCCCGCCTTCTCTCCGTAACCTTTAATACCCTTATACTGAAGAAATAGATCTTATTCCCTCTTAAATATATTTAATGAACCTGCCTCTACTGCCCTCTGTGGCAAAGAATTCCACAGATTCACCACCCTCTGGGTCAAGAAATTCCTCCTCATCTCGGTCCTAAATGGTTTGCCTATTATCCTCAAACCATGGCCCTGGGTTCTGGATTTTCCCATCCTTGGAAACATCCCATCTGCATCCATTCTGTCTAGTCCTGCCAGAATTTTATAGGTCTCGATGAGATCCCCTCTCAATCTTCTAAACTCCAGCGAGTACAATCCCAATTTGCGCAATCTTTCCTCATAAGTCATTCCTGCCATTCCAGGTATCAGCCTGGTGAATCGCCTCTGCACTTCCTCCATCGCAAGAACATCCTTCCTTAGATAAGGTGACCAAAACTGCACACAATACTCCAGACACATACAGTATATGGGTGTATGGGTGATATTGATCTGGAAAACGCTGCCTAAACGTGACAGAAGAAATTTGTGCAATTTTGAAGAATTGGTTTGGAAAAGCAATCGTTTACTGGGTAGTGGGGGAAACAGTGATGCGAATGGGACAAGGTGGTCATTTCTCTGGAAGAGGAACTTCATACACGAGAGCTGGTTTCCGTGGGGATTTAATTGTTTGATTAACTATTAAATGCCTGTGCACACCGATTGAAGGATATTTTAATCGATTCCAATCATTTCTGGCTAGGGGCAGTAAAGTTGAAATGTGAATAAGTTTATCTTCATACGTTGTAATTGTTGGATCAACGAATCTCGTGGTCTTTTACGTTGGTGTCGTACAGACGACCGATTTTTCTCTTCATATCTGAAGAATTTCAGGAAAAGGGCTGTAAAACGTAGAGCGAATCGGCAGAATCTTATCCCCGTTCAGGGGAATAATTTTTTTTTTTGTGGAAAGTTGCATAGCATGGTCATCGGTGTTTTAAAAAAAGAGCAAGCATGAAAGAATTGGTTGATCGATCGATGGATCAATTGAGTAATTGATTAATGATGCTCTCTATACAATCATACTCGGCTTGAACTCGACAGATATTTCCCGTCGATAAATGTCATTGATTCTCCTTTGAGCCTAATCGTTGCAGCAGGGAGACATTTTAATTTCTGCTAATATATATTTGGCAGGACATAGAAAGCCCAGGCTGGTTGACGGCTCCGACAGATGCTCCGGAAGACTAGAAATTCAGCATGGAGAGACCTGGGGCACGATGTGTGATTCACACTGGGACTTATTGGACGCACGTGTGGTGTGCACAGCCTTGAAATGTGGCGACGTGATATCCGTGATCGGAGGGGCATATTTTGGGGAGGGCAGTGGTCCGATGTGGAAAGATTCCTATGAATGTGAAGGCAATGAGAGCATGATCTCGGATTGCGCAACGACGACGCAAAGACATGACCACAATTGCACGCGCAGAAGTTCTGTGAGCATCATTTGCTCAGGTAGGTTCACCTTTCCTTCATACGTCGAGACTCATCTCATCAACACACAATCCCAACAATGAATTCATGTCGAAACGTTTGGTCCTTACACTGCAACGTCACTACAGATAAAACTATTAAATCGCAAAAGAAGCAATCTACATCAACCATCCGGCCTACCCCTAAATTGCTCAGTTGATCAACTGGCCAGACATTCACATTTGTAAGTCAAGAGGTACATCCTGCCTGAACACAATTCAAAGCAAAGCAATGACCATATTATTATAGTACACCACAGCGCGGAAACTCGTCCTTCGGCCCTTCAACACTGTGCCGAAATATTATTCTGGCTCGTTCCACTGACCCGCACCCACTCCATATCCCTTCATCTAAAGGTTAAAATTGAGCCCCCTTCCGCCACTTCTGCGGGCAGGCTCTTTGTTAGTCGTGGAAAAAAAAATAGATCTGTTAAAATCACCTTCTTTCCTCTGGTTGAAATTATCCTCGCATCAAATCATTGTTATGTGAGGATAATCCAAGAGATTCGTTTTAGAATTCGCCCATTTTCTGTAAACCCCGGTGTGCTGGGCTAACTTGCTTTCCTACGTGGTTACATTCTTAATTTTATTTGTATGCTCCGCGGTCTTTTATGGAACACAGGTTGTTCAATGAACATCGGCTTATGTTGGAGGAACAGTATTGTGTCTGGGTGCGTTACAACAGTCTTCGTCTCAATTAGAATTTGTTGAATATTTCCAGCAATTATCCTTCAGATTTCAAACATTCGAAGCGTGATATCTGATCATTTCACATTTATATTCTCTCTCTGCATTCGCAACTCCTTCACGCGGAGCTTTTGTTCTTTAATCTGTGCCGGACATTCCTGGCTTCATGAATTCAAACTTCAATATGCAAACGGCGTTGGTAAGTTCCATCATTATTATGAACTTCCCAATGTCCATGAGAGGATGTAATTAGCCAACCGCTTCATTCCAATGAAAATATTTCTGCAGGGCTGCGGGACAAGAGTTTCCGGAGGGATGAGACAGCGTCCAAGAAAGCAAAATAACATCGACCCAATAGTCACCACTTTATAGCGAATAGGGAAAGGATCGTGGCGGCAGTGAGGCTTCTGGGACCTATCTTTGACTTTGACCAAGTGTGGGTGAAACATGGGGGTTAGTCCTTCAGTTAGGAATCTAATACACTGTTCCTCCTGCTGGAAATGTCTTTTTTTTTCTGGCTGAGGAAGGAATGATTTTCCAAATGGACAAGAACCCAGCTCATGTTTTGTTTTCATTACTTTTGTTTCAAAGGTCAAAAAGGTCCACGATTAGTCGGTGGGAACGACGCGTGTTCAGGTAGAGTGGAGATATTGCGGGGAGAAATCTGGGGAACAATCTGCGATGCGTTTTGGGATTTACAGGATGCGTCTGTCGTCTGCAATAATCTCCGCTGTGGAGTGGCGTTATCAGCGCCTGGAGGAGCATTCTTTGGCGAGGGAAATGGCACGAACTGGAACGACGTCTATGAATGTCGCGGCAATGAAAAGCGTTTGAGTGACTGCCACATTGCGTCATGGACAGACCATCCGTGCACACACAGAAACGACGCCGGCGTTCTTTGCTCCGGTAGGTGATTTTCTCTTCAATATTGGGTCTGCTCAAAATGGCAAGAATTTTCTTGCACTAATTAATGCTGGAGCATGAATCTGTTCTTTCTCGTATATATTAGAGCACTGTGGTGGCTACGGGTGAATTTATATATATTTTTAAAGCAATTATACATACAACTCGGTACCAGCCATATCGGCCCCGAGCCCGTGCCTCCCAATTAACACAACTCCCAGAACGTTTTTGAAGGATGGGAGGAAACCGCGACACCGGGGCAAACTCAGGCAGACACGGGGAGAACGTAAAAACTCTTTGCAGACAGCAGGGGATCGAACCCATGTCCCATCGTTGGCGCTTAACAGCGTTGCGCTAACCGCTGCGCCAACCTTGTGTGCGTAGTTTGCTCAATTATCTCGGGTGCTCCGTGGCTTTGGTTTCAGAATATTTATTGTTCTTTAATTTGCCCTCACTGAGGTTCGGAAAAGGGAACAGCATTAAACTTCAGAAGCTAGAAATCTGAGATGAAGGCAGGGAATTCTCGTGCAGGATACAGCCTGAAGGAAAACTTGCAGATTGCGTTGGTGGTGAAGAAGCAGATGCAAGGCTAGCATTCATTTCAAGAGGAATAGAATATTAGAGCAGGGATGTGTCGACAGAAATGGCACCGGCATTGTGAGCAGTCTTGGGCCCTTCAGAAAGGATGTGCTACCGTTGAAGAGGGTTCAGAGGAGATTCACAAGGCTGATTCCGAAAATGAAAGGGTTATACGAGAAGCTTTTGACAGATATTGGCCTGTACTCCTTAGAATTTATGGGAATGATGGGGGGGGGGGGAGGGGGTGGTTGGGGGGGGGGGTTGGTCTTACTGAAACATTTCGAATGATGATAGGCATGGACAGGGTTGATGTAAATAGAAAGTACAGAGATGGTGAGGAATTTCTTAAGCCACAGGATGGTTAAACTGTGGAATGTGTTGCCACAGGTGGTGTGGAGGCCAGGACATTGGGTGTATTTAAAGTAGAGATGGATAGGTTCTTGATTAGCTCGAGCAGCGAGACCGAGTGGGAAAATGGATCCGTTTATAATTAAATGGGGGGGGGGGGGGAGGGGGAAATTGATGGACTATAACTATCCCCTTCAGCAGATGACCTATAACCTAAGAAACAAGCATGTCATGTTTTTAAAAATATGACAGTCATATTTACCAAATGTGGGTGCAAATCTTTAGATCTCCTCGCCCCCTCCCCTTCCTCAACACCTGAGTCAACGTCCCCTCGAGATCTAGGTAAATCATAGAAAATTGAAGCCTGTGGAGTACACAACGATTCCCGACAATTCCTCCTTCCTTCCTTCCTTCCTTCCTTCCTTCCTTTCTTTCTTTCTTTCTGCCTGTCTTTCTTTCTTCCTTCCTTCCTTTCTTTCTTTCTTTCTTTCTCTTTATTTTTTTTCTCTCAGTCTTTCATTCTTTCTTTTGCTCCATCTTTCTTTTACCTTCACCTTCTTTTTTCCTTGGGATTTCTTCTTTTCCTGTCTTTGGGAGGGTCGGGGGTGGGGTGGGATGAGGGATTATAATCATCATGTATCGGGGATCACGAGACCATTTCTGTATTTGAAATATTCTTTTTATTGTTGTTGATTTCATGTTTGGTTTAAAAAGGTAAATAAATTACTTAAGAAATTTCAGTGTTGGTTGATGCAGGATTTATGCTAAAAATGCACAGACAGGATATTTATTTGGAGGGATTTGGACAACGGCAGGCAGGTGGGACTAGTGTGGGGGGGGGGACGTTAGATTGGCGTGAGCAAGTTGAAGGATCAGTTTCCACACAGTAGGAATCCTTCATTCTATTCACCTAAATTGGACAATTTAACCTTTTACTCTTTTTCTTTCCAAAATCAATCAATTTGCATATCTGCAAAAGGTTCTAACTTCATTAATTTTACCCACATTAGATTCGCCAGTGGGAGGACTTGCTCATTTTTTCCATGACATTTTTCAGTGAAATAATGAATGACATTTTTCACCGGATTATATTTACAGCTGATCGTTGGCAGTTGCGACTGGTTGATGGAGCGGGTGTTTGTGATGGCAGAGTGGAAGTGTACAATGGTGGTGTTTGGGGCAGAGTAACTGACGATCTGTGGGACTTCAAAGATGCAGACGTGGTGTGCAGGCAACTGAACTGTGGTTCTGCAATAAATGTTTACAACTCCTCGATATATGGAATTGGCAAAGGATCAGTGTTAATGAATAACGTCAACTGCACTGGAAGTGAACCTAGCATCTGGAACTGTACGTTTACTCAACCAAAGGGCTTATCATTAGGTGATGATGTTGGCGTGTTTTGTTCTGGTAAGAACTTCTTGTTACTTCAGAGTGTGTGAGTGTGTGTGTGTTTGTGTGTGTGTGTTTGTGTGTGTGTGTGTGTGTGTGTGTGTGTGTGTGTGTGTGTGTGTGTGTGTGTGTTTGTGTGTGTGTGAGTGTGTTTGTGTGTGTGTGAGTGTGTTTGTGTGTGTGTGAGTGTGTTTGTGTGTGTGCGTGTTTGTGTGTGTGAGTATGTTTGTATGTGTGTGTTTGTGTGTGTGTTTTTGTGTGTGTGTTTGTGTGAGTGTGTGTTTGTGTGTGTATGTGTGTGTATGTGTGTGTGTTTGTGTGTGTGTGTGTGTTTGTGTGTGTGTGTTTGTGTGTGAGTGTGTGTGTGTGTTTGTGTGTGTGTATGTGTGTGTGTTTGTGTGTGTGTTTGTGTGTGTGTATGTGTGTGTGTTTGTGTGTGAGTGTGTGTGTGTGTTTGTGTGTGAGTGTGTGTGTGAGTATGTGAGTATGTGTGTGCATGTAAATGCAAACACACACACAGACAAACAAAGGTTATCAGTGGAGCCAAGTCAATTGCAAAAGTCGGACAGACTTGTTCCAGACACTGTTATACTTCTATGCCGCAGATCATAGTCCCATAAGACTGATGGACGGTGGGAATCGTTGTGCCGGAAGGGTAGAACTTTATTACAACGGAACCTGGGGAACTGTGTGCGATGATTCTTGGGATTTAACAGATGCGCTTGTTATCTGCAAAGAACTGAATTGTGGGTCAGCTGTAAACGCCACCGTCTCCAGTTGGTTTGGTCAAGGTTCAGGTCCTATCTGGATGGACGACGTGAACTGTTCGGCGAATGATTCGGCATTGTGGCAATGTTTGGCGAGACCACGGGGCGAGAACGACTGCATTCATAAAGAAGATGCTGGAGTCATCTGTTCTGGTGAGAATTAACTTCAGACATTCACAGTCTTTACATTGTGATGGCGAGTTCTGGTCACGACAATCAGCGAATGTAATATATTTGTTAATTGAATGTTAAAACGGTAACAAAAGTGTTAACAGTTTAATAATTGTGGAAGAAGATTATGAGTGAATATGCCGAGATTCTCCTTGGTTCAATGAATCACGTTCCTGCTGGAATGTTATTGTCAGGTCTTCATGGTATCCGCAACATACACGACACTAGTTGGCGCGGCGGGACCTTCCACCTTGAAATACTTGTATACAAATGCTCCTTCCTCTTTTAAAATTAAATACATTGAATGTCTTGACGATTCGCACCTTCTAAGTAAATTAACTTTTTAAAATCGGTTTCATTATACCATGATGGGGATTTTCTTTTTAGTCGGTGAATAATTCCAAATTAAAGTGAATACCCTTTTTCATTTTTCTTTAGACTACATGGCGATTAGGTTGGTGAATGGAACGAATCCTTGCCAGGGCAGACTTGAAGTTTTCCATAATAATATTTGGGGGACTGTTTGCTCCGATTCCTTTAATATGGTAAATGCAAAAGTGGTTTGCATGCAGCTCAACTGCGGCTCAGCAACAAAGGTGAATATCAACGCGGCATTTGGTGAGGGGTCTGGTCCGATCTGGTTCGATGAAGTGAAATGTCGCTTGGACGACACCCTCTTATGGCAATGCCCATCTTCACCCTGGGGACAACATAACTGCAACCATCGAGAGGATGTCGGGGTCACTTGTTCAGGTAAATCATCCATAAACAAAGACACTTGGCATCTGGAATATTCCATAAAAATGATGGGTGGAATTTGTTTTGCAGAATCAAAACCAACTAAAAGTCAGGATGAAGGCATCGGCAAGGAGAGCATCGTCCATCAAATTCCAAAAGATGCTGGTAATATCTGATATGTTCATTATGAACAAAACATGTCATGTATTCAGCGACCCGCTTTAATGACTCTTTCCATCCACCTCTTTGACAAAAGAATGCATTTTCTTCATTTACAATCTCAGAAATAATCCAGACTATCAGATGCTTGGTTGCTTTATGTACTATGAGCGAGAACAACTTTAGGTACAATAAAGGGAAACCTATACCACAATCCGGTACTTTGGAAGAAGCAATGATGGGACAATGGCCTTCAGTAATGAACTGTTGCCGATTGAGGGGCCGGATCGCCTTGTTTGGATGTTGTCAGGGATGGAGTCAGGCGTCAGACACAATCAGAATGTCTTTCAATTGTCCAACAGATGTAATCAAATCTAACTACAAAAAGGGAGAATGGTTAAATGCACCCATTCTGCAGCATCTGCCATTTTGTGTGATCATTTTTTTTTAGCGTGGTAGGACATGCTTATAGCGTACTCTATAAAACTGGATATCATTGATCTCCAAACAGCATCGATCCCATCTTTAGGCCGCACTAAGCTTCAGCACTCTGCAAGTGAGCCGTTATGGTCTGCTGAACATACGGGCATCCGTCTTGTAACCTGCAACAATTCGATTCCCAGATCGTTGGCCACGCTGCTTTGCACACTGTGGCACAATGGGATTAGGCTGAAACTGGTTAAAAAACAAAGTAATAAACAAACTTCATACAGGTCTACAAAAATAGGAGATGCATAGAGAGGGCGAACAGCCAACGCCCATTTCTGGGGTGAGTGTAGGAAACACCAGAGGACACGTGTAAAAGGAGGGAAGTTTCGGGGAGACTTCAGAGGGTAATTTGGTTACTCAGAGGGTAACATCCAAGTGCCTGGGATGCATTGCCAGGGGTGGTGGTGGAGTGTGGTACAACAGTGAAATTTAAAAGAATTTAGAGAACCACGTGGATGCAATAATAAAATAGAGTGTTATTGGTGTGAAGGGAACAGACCCAATCCTTATCGAGGGCTCAGTAGTGGAGAGGGACAATACTTCACATTCTTGGGTGTCAACATCTCCGAGGATCTGTCCTGGAGCCTCCATGTTGATGTAATCACAAAGAAGCCTCGCCAGCGCCTAGACTTTGTGAGGTGTCTGAGGAGATTTGGTATGTCACCGGAAGACTCCTAAACGTCTACAGATGGACTGTAGAGAGTATAATGGCTGGTCGCATCACTGTTTATTATGGAGGCTCCAACTCTTAGCACAAGAATAAACTCCAGAGGGTTGTTAATTCAGCCTGTGAGGATCTTGACATGAGGCAGTGTCTTAACAAAGCAGCCTCTATCCTCAAAGACCCCCCACCACCCAGGCCACGCCCTTTTCACTCTGCTGCCAAGGGGAAAGGTACAGGATCCCAAAGACGAGCGCTCAGCGGCACAAGGACACCTTCTTCCCCGCTGCCATCAGATTCCTGAACAACCAATGAACCAAAGACCTGGCCTGACTTTTCGTCCACTGTTATTGTTATTTATAGTAATGTTGTTAGATGGTTAAACGGTGAAGCTGCTGCAAAACCCCGAATTTCATGACTTGTTCATGCCAATAAATTCCGATTCTGATTCCGAGGCGGGGTAGGTTTCGATGGAGGGCCTGTCCTGTGTCGTCCTGCTCTATTTTCTATGTTCCAAACGGTCCAGGAGAAATTACATTTCTCAGGTTTGCACATGGATTTGTTGTTTCAGACCTGCGGCTCGTGGCGGGGTTTGATCAGTGCTCCGGAAGAGTTGATGTTTTCGTCAATGGGACGTGGGGAACCGTGTGCGACGACTCGTGGGATAGTCAGGATGCTGAAGTCGTGTGTCGACAATTAAACTGTGGAGAACCAGTCGTGACTCCCGCTGGGATGTTGTTCGCCCAAGGAAACGGCACTATTTGGATGGACGAGGTGAAATGCAAAGGGAGCGAACTCCTCCTGTGGGATTGCCAATTTCCTGCTTTCGGTCGTCATGACTGTGGACACAAGGAGGACGTCGGCCTGATATGTTCTGGTCTGTGCTCTACACCTTCCTATCGTCCGAGGCACTTCTCCCAGTACCTCGTCTCGTATTTATCCCGTAAACCCTTCAAGAACACAACGCGCATCCCCGTCTATCTCTTGAATTTAATTGTCCATTTGGTTCCTCCAGTGACCAGCTGCAGGCGCCCCGTCTCTACCCTCTTCTCATTCCTCCATCTCCCCGTGTCCCCACCCCTTCCCCCCTCTACGTATGTTCTGAAAGGTCATAGTAATTGGGCTGGAGTTTCCTGAATTGTTCTGTTGGCGTTTTGTGTCATATTTGTGTTTCCCACGACTTTGTTGTCGTCTGTCTTGAAAACGTCACCCCGAAGAAAAAAAAAATAAGCCAAGTGAGATTTCCATCCAGAAAATATATTAGGCATGTAGCAATCTAAATGGGACTCAAATTTAACTTAAAATGACCAGAATCAACGTGGAAAGTTCTTCAATCGGATGGAACGTTGACCCAGCATAGGCCTGAGTATTTCTGGCAGAGCCAAAGACGGGATGCGGGGTTTAATTCAAGGAAGGCCAATGTTCCAACGTGTTTATTGTCGGCATTTCAGGTTATCCGCTGCACACGGCTCCTTTCAGTTATGTCAAAACAACCATTTACATTATTCCCTGCGTTCTTGGCTGTCTTCTGGTCGCCGTTTCATTTTACCTGGTCAGAGATTTAATAAGGAACATCCAGAATGGTAAGTTAATAAATTGTCATGAACCCTGGCGAGTAAGTATTGAATCAAATTAGCGCCCGTCTTCTCCATTCATTCAAACAAGCTGAGATCCCAGAAACCATCTCGAATAGTCGATAGTCGGGGATGCAGGGGTAAGTGTGTCGATGTAGCTTGTGAATCCAGATCATACTCAAGTGATGTCCTCTAGAAAGTGAACTCGGTAACGTTGACGCCGTTTGGATGTTCGGTGTATCCAATGAATTGTTTTCCATCGTCTGCTCGCTCAGATAGACGAACAAATAAAACCCAGGAAAGCACTGCGCATGTTATTGTGAAAAAGGAAACATTATGGGGATGAGATTCCATGTTGCTGCGCATGGAAGATTGGCTGCTATCAGAAAAGAGTAACTTTATGTTCATGTCCAGCCGGAGTCTAGAAACGGGATGGGATTCTGCCTTGAAAGCGCCCCAGGCGATTCCAGCTAATGCATTCAGCAAAAACAACCACATCAGGACAGCTCCAGGGTTCCCCAAGCGCGCGTGTAATCGATTGACGATCGCAATATAAGCAACCTATAAACGCATGAAGGTGCTGGATTCAGAAAGAAAGAGAGAGTGATAGTGCGGGTGGAGATAGTGGGGGAGAGAAAGTAGGGGAGATGGAGGGGGATATAGTGGGGAGAGAGAGTGGGAATAGATAATAGGGGAGATAGTGAAGTAGACATGTGGGGATAAGATATAGTGGGGGATAGATAGTGGAGGATAGTGGGGAGAGATAGTGAAGGGAAGAGATAGTGAGAGGAGATAGTGGATGAGAGATAGTGGGTGGAGATAGTGGGAGGAGAAAGTGGGGGGACGAGGAGATTGTAAGGAAATAGTGGGGTGTGATAGAGGGGGAGTGATAGTAGAGGGAAGAGATAGTCGGAGGTGATAGTGGGGAGAAAGAGTTTGTGTTCGCCTCATATTTCACCCTTCTGCTATTTCAGGCCGCAGCAAACAACAGCAGTCCACGACTGGATTTCCTGGGCCGCTGTATGAGGACATAGACATTCAGGCGTCGGAGGATGGATTCGGTAATTATAATTAGTCTGGAGAGATAAATTATCTTTCAATTTAATACACTCTTTTACTTTAATGTTTTGTTTGGTCAGTAGATTCACATTCTGCCAGTTCAATGAATAAAGTGGAATATTATGTGGGCAATGATTGGCTTGAGCATAAAGATGAACTATTGGCAGGTAAGTTTTTAGAAGTTCTATTCTACGATATTCCTATTAGAACATGTGAGTTATTGGCTTATAATCAGTCCCAAGAACCTTACAACCACAAAACAGTCAAACTGTTTAAAACATTCCTCCACATTCCTCAATCACTGTATAATATTGAAGCGAAAAATCTACAGGGTTTTTCAGGAATATTACTCCAGCTGTGACAAGAGCTTCAGATGCATGGCAGTATTACCACAACAGGTTCCCTCTCAGTCTCCTGCCATCCTGTGAAAGAATTACATTGCTATTGTTCCATAGTCGCGGGACAAAAATCCCACATAATCGGGTAGAACATCACTTGGGCAACAGTTTCACCAGCAAGTTGAGAGCGGTTCAATGTCAAGGATCGTCCTGCGTGGAGAAAATCGATGGGAAATAAGGAATACGTTTGGATTCGCTGGTATCGACGAGATTCTGAATAAAATGAATAATGATTTAAAAAAATACAATCTTATGGGATGGGCAGGAAATCAATAAATTCGACTTCACTTTTACAAATAATAATTTTCACTATCGAAGAAGTTGAAGTGAGAACGCATTTTATTGGCAGATCAGGAAGTACGTGTCGGGAGAGACAGGGTTGACCTTGAAGCTCGTGCTCCTTCATGAGTTACTGCTTCTGCTGTCGGGTGTTGATCTGATCCATAAAATTCGTTTCTTGTTTTCGGTTTCCGGCCTATGCAACATTTTATTTTAAAAAGTCGTTGTAAAGTTGTGTCGAGAATTAGGGGAAGTGCAGATATTCGCATGCATTTTACTTCGCACAGTTTGTTATTTTTGTAGCTACTTTATCTTCATGTGCTGAGCCACTGCCTTCCTCTTTTCAGGATCCTTGTCACCGCCTGACGATGAATACAACGATATTGAACCATGAAGCGCGACGGTGTGACAATTACCAACATTCAGATTGTTTACCTTTGAGTTTGATCCAAATACCCTCCGTTTGGAATTTCATTTGATACTAATGTTGTCAGTAGAAATGAGTGCCCGCGGATTTTCATGAAACCTTTCCACGAAGTGAGACAGGAAACACAGCTCCCGAACATTTGGCAGCTTTCTGCTGGTAAATTATGGCTTTGACATATCATGGGCGGGGGGGGGGGGTTTATTCGTCCAGTTTTCAATCCTAGTTTTTTTTTAAATTAACGTGCTCCGCTTGAAGGAATTAGGCTTGTGGAAAAATTGTTCCTCCTTTTCATCTCAGTTTTCATGAAAGGAATGAACCTTAGAGCGAATAATTGACATTGGTTCGACCATCCCAAGTGTCTCTCTTGTGAAATATATCTGGCAATTAGCAGGTCAGTGGTTTGAGATTCATGTTATTTAACTGGACAAGTCTTTCCCTGGTCTGATATTCTATTCCTCTTGAAATGAATGCCAGCATTGCATTTGCCTTCTTCACCACCGACTCAACCTGTAAATCTACCTTCAGTCTGTCCCGCTCGAGGACTCCCAGGTCGCTTTCCATCTGGGGATTTTCAATCTTCTTCCCATTTAGAAAATAGACTCCCCGATTTCTTGATTTTCATGTAATATTACAGAAAGATAAAGGTTCCATTATTGTCACGTAATATTACAGAATGTAACACACATTAATTTTTTAAACTTTCTCTACCGTAAGGAAGACAGAGAGTCACCACTTTGTCAGGCGTCCCTCACAGAAATGAGACCCCAGCGAGGAACGAACTCGCAACCCCTGGTTTACAAGACCAGTTCTCTAACCACTGAGCGATCGGAGCCTATAGTATTACACGCAATTGCCTTCTCCCTCCCATCTTTGGCACAGACTGGCAATTGCAGGATTTTAGAGTGAAACACGGCCGGTTCCTTTAACAGACCATTTGAAGTCAGTGTGGATCCGAAGGCATCAGGACCAGGCTGTGGAAACCTTGGGAGCAGTGCTGTGTCCAGCTCTACCAAACTGCATGACAGTACACTTCCCGACATTAGATTTAATTTGCCACTTCCCTGCCTTTTATCCTAATCTGACGGAACTCCCCGTTTCCTCCACATTTTCTGCTCTTCCTCCTACCTTCGCACCATCTTCGAACAGCCGCAAAGCCATTCATTCCAGACTCACAGCAACAAGCGGTCCTAACACTGACCCCTGTGGACCAATTGCCACTAACCAGAATATGACCTTTGTATTCTGACTCTCTGCTTCCTGCCAATCAGCCTTTGCTCTACCCGCTTTGAGTATGTTTCCTGTTATACCATGAAAAGCTTCTCCAGCGAGTTCTTGAAAAATTTCACTCTGAGGCAATGCCAGTTAACACTTGGAATGTTGAAATCTCGATTTCTATGACCGTTGTATTCTTAGACCCCTCTTTAAATTGTTCATATGTCTGCAGCTAAATATAATCTCCTGCAGGAACTCAGCGGATCAGGTAGCCCCAGTGGGAGATAAAGAATGGTGGACGTTTTTGAGTTGAAACCCTTTAACATATATCTGTTCCAATATTTCTCGTTGATTGTCAGGAGGCCAATTATATCCCCCCATAAAATTGAATGCCAGCTTTTTTTTGCTACTCCCACATGCCCTTTCGTAAGTAATTTGCCAGGCCATCCCCTTCGTGACAATATCACGGTGTGACCTCCCGTTCTCTTCACCGACCTGTTGAACATGTCTCTGCGAAGACAATATCACATTACAGTGGACTGATCATCGTGGTCAATTCACAGCACCTTAGAGGCAATATATTCTTGCATTTCCCCCACGTATCTTATCCCATCTATCACCACTGAATTGACTTACCTTCCCTTCTCCAGTTGACACTGCATACTCCTCTCCAGACTCCATCCTCTATCTAGCTGTCAAATTGATTTAAATATACTCTAACAGCACTGGGAACCCCACCCCCTGAAATGGACCAATCTTTCATTCGATGTTATTCTTGTTTTCTCCTACCATACATTTTTGTTCATTAAAAAGATCTGGCTGGCATCTGTGCATTCTACCAAGATGTTTATGTCCGACTGCAATCTATCTGCAGATACCGTGCTTGAAGTAAAAACATGCTTGTGAAACTCAGCATGTCAAACAGTGTCCTATAAAATCACCAACATTTCGGGCTTGAGCCATTCGTCAAGGTATAACGAAATGTAGCGAAACGACTGAATCGGCCTTGCATGGGGAATCTTATCAAATGCTTTACTGAAATCCATATACACTACATCCACCGCTCTACATTCAACTATGTGCATTCATTACATCTTCAAATAATTCAGTCAGCTTCGTCACCTTCCCCTGACGAAGACATGCGGACTAATCCTCATCACATTATGCCTCTCTAAATGCTTGTAAATCCTGACTCTCAGGATTTTCTCCAACAGTTTGCCCACCACTGAAGAAAGATTCACTGGTCCAAAACATGGTATGCATGGCAGGTTGGTCTGGAAGGTTGGATCCTTTGGGAACCAAAAACCTCCCTATTTGATTAATAATGGGCTCAGTGGAAGGGGGAAGAGTACAGTGGTGAAAGGATCCTCTTCTGATTGGAAACCCATAGAACATAGAACAATACAGCACAATTGCCTTCGGCCTTCTATGTTATGCCGACCCATTTATTCCTTCCTAAAAAATGTACTAAACATACCTCCTTACCCTCTATTTTCATTCATCCATGTGTCTGTCTAAGAGTCTCTTAAATGCCCCCAATGTTTCAGCTTCCACCACCGTCCCCAGCAAGCACCCACACTTCCTGTGTAATAAACTTACGCCTGACGCCTCCTCTAAATGTCCCTCCCTTATCTTTGTTCAGATGTCCTCTGGTGTTTGCTGATCCTGCCCAAGGAAACAAGTGCTGGCTGTCCACCCTATCTATGGCTCTCATAATCGTATAGACATTTATCGAGTCTCCATGCTCACCCGTATTAGAAAGGAAAAGCACAGCAGGTTGTCTTTCAACTCACGTGCCATAATAGGTTGAAAATATATCCCCGGCCCTTCAGCATTGGTTCCGGAATTCCATTTCCAGCAATCCTTCTAGTTGATCCTCAAGAGAGGGACCGAAGTGTTTTAAGAAGGCAGTTCACTGCCACCTTGTCATGGGTACACAACATTTCTAGAGACGCACAATCAATACAGATTCACATTACTTTTGAGTTTGTAAAGTATTAGATGATAATGCTAAAAAAATTCCCCAGCATTTAATGATCTTAAAATTCAGGCCCCGGAATCGCCTTTACTGTTCATGAAAATATATACAAATATGGTTTGTCGCCACGAGGATAACCGGAATTAGTTATCCAACTGTTTCAAAATGAGACACCACGAGTGAAATTTGAAGCGGTGTCCGTACAACTCAGAGAATGGGTCATATTCAAAACCAATCGATCTGTGAATGTTAAACCGTAGTGACCCTTTCCGTTTGGTTATGCATAAGTAAACCATCGAGAAATGAGAAGCAATACGAAGTCGGGCCGGGGAGTGAGGCTCTTGGCCCCCAAGCCTCCGCCATTCAATATGCCGACAGCACCCCCTCTTCTGTGCCAGGCTCCATAACCATAACTGCCTTAATCTTTCAACTGCTTGCCCATCCTCGTTCTCAAAGTATTTAATTATCTGGCTCCGCGGTCGGGAAGGGCAGACAATTCCACACATTCATCATCCTCCAGAAAGAAGAAATGTTTCTACATCTCAGTTTCAAATGAGCAGTCCCTTGCTTTGTTAACGTGTTCGTGACTGCCCCGTCAGTGAATGCATTTGTGTCTCGGTTCCTTATATAAATGCCACGCGCATCCAAATAAAGATCATTACGCACTGATATTTTATAGTATTCTTAAGAGGGAAGAACTTTATTTTCCGAGTATAGTTTTAGTTCAGCAAAAAAAAAAGACTTGATTTGTAAAAGACTGTAGAGTTGAGAAAAATAATATTTCTGTTCACGACGTTGGATGGTGTTTTATTGAAGGAAGTAAACCACATGTTCATCGGACTTATAAAGACGTCGGCCTTTTAAAAGCGGAAGAAGGTCATTCCCTGATCGCGTCTCTTCCTCCCAATGCTTCCTTCTTTTAACATCATAATTTAAACGACACAACATTTAATCCGAGCCTTCAAATTAACATGGAGTTAATAACGATCAATGCTTTGTGCACAGTTAATTATCTACATACAAAAAGACTGCAACCCCAGAGACTTAACCTGGTGGTGAAAAATATGTATCTTGTTAAGGGATCATTTTACCAAGTTCACTGACAACATAAATTATTTCCCCGTGAGATACTTACCGAGCTGCCAAAGAGCCGGCGTTCACTCAATGGGTTTTAGCCGTTTTATGCTTTGGCAATTATTTGTTTGCGAATGCAGAATGATGTCTTTGCTCTTTTGCCACTTTTTCCATTTTAACCGCAAATACATTTTAATTTTGTTTGGTTGAAGATTTTTTTAAAGAACGCGGGCTGGTTGTTGTAATCTTAGGCATCAATAGGATAAACTGACATCTTGTGCTGCACCAACTCTTTCCGCTGCATCTTGCACACCTGCTGCGTCGTGCTGAAGGAAGGCCTGTAGATATAGATTAGCATGGTACCTAACGCAACGGATGCACAGAATGTTTCGATGATTCAGTGAGATAACGAATAAACACGTGCGTTATGTGTAAGGGAGGGTGAGAGAGAGAGAGAGAGAGGCAGAGAGACAGAGTGACACAGAGACAGAGAGTGACGCGTGAATATTAAAGCCTGAAGAAGACAGAGAGAAGGTCCGGTGGCTTTTGAAATCACAATCGTCAAAATGCGAAGAAAGTACTAGACTCCTTCCATATTCAAGTCATGTAACAAAGGACATGTTGAGGGGTTTTTCCTTACTTGACAGAGCTTTGTGGCATCTGCAAAACATGCTGTGCGTTTTCTGGAAGCGCCATTATTTTTGTCTCTTTCTTGTTCAAACTGGTGGCGTCGCACCTTCAAGATGATTCTGCCATTAATGGCCGATGTATGGCCACATATTGTAAGAATATTTTCTGAAGCATGTCAATGCAATTCAGGCATCTAATTATGTACATGTGATCGTCAAAGAAGACATGCAGTGTGGAATCGAATTATAAGGCGCGGGCTATGCTGGCAGGACCTTGGTGCTTACACAGCTGATCCTGAGCGGTGGTTTTACATTGCCTTTGTAAAATCAGGACAAAATACGGAACAGAAAATGATGGAGACGTGGGGCGGTCGGCCGTTCTAATCAGAGGGAATAAAATCATAGGCTTAGAACCACTGGAAGTCATCAGAGGTTCTGCATGGGAAGTGGGGGAGGTGGGAAGGGAGTCATGAAATCTCACAGTTCAACCTAGCGACACGTGCAGAGATTATAGATTGGGTCACAAGGTTATAGAAATAGTTGAAATACATTGGTTTGCGTATGGCTGGTCAAGGGTTATAATGATCTCCTAAAATGTGGGAATGAAGCACACTTAGAACACAGAACAGCGCAAAACAGAAGAGACGCGATCAGGGAATGACCTTCTTCCGCTTTTTTCCTTCAATCAGAAGCAAAAAAGAGACAAGTTATGTTTGGTTCAATTGGGCAACGTTGTTGTTGCACAGCAGAATTTTAATTTTGAACTATTTGTCGAGTCGACAGGATACAGTGAGGAAGAGTTTTGCCTTTTAACATCATAACATGAACAAATAAACTGAAATGACATGGGGATCTGCTTCGGAAGAAGAGAGAGGTGTATAGCAGGTGTAGGCAACATGGAGCAAATGAGGTACTTAAAGAGTATAAAATGCAAGAAAACCCTCAAGAAAGAAATTAGGAAGGTTAAACAAAGACAGAAGGTTGCTTTGGCAGACAATGTGAAGAAAATCCTAAAGGTTCCGACGGGTATATTAAGAGCAAAAGGACAGTAAGGGACAAAGTTAGTCTCCTTTTTTTTAAAACTTATTTTAAATATATACAACATTAACGTTATTTTTTATATAGAAAAAAAAGAAAAGAAAAGAACCCCCCACCTTCAGCCAACTCTTCTAAGGAGAGCCATAAAGAAAGAAAAAAGAAAAAATTAAAGAAAAATTAAACATACATATTAAGATCTAATCAACATAAGTTGAAATGTAAATATTCTGAGTATTACAACCACTAAAATTAATCTCCTTGAAGATCAGAGTGATCACCTTTGTATGGAGCCAAAAGAAATGGGGGAGATCCTAATTTTTTTTCATCGGTGTTCTCTCAGGAAACGGACACAGAATCATGGGATGTAAGGAAAACAAACAGTGAGGTCATGGAACCTGTACAGATTGAAGAGGAGGAAGTGCTTACTTTCTTAAAGTAGATAAGAGTGTATAAATCCCCTTATAAAAGTGTATAAAAGGACAATGAGTGCAAGAGCACTTTGTTGAATGCCCGCAGGATTCGAACAAAGTCAATGATCTTGTTGCACAAATCTGTACAAAGGGGCATGATTAGTGGTCATTACAGAATCGTGGATGCAGGGTGGAGATTATTAGGAATTAATTATCTAAGGATATCACATAATGCGGAAGGATAGGGAGGATTCCTATCAAGGAGGCGATTCCGGGTAGCACTCATAATTATTAGATCAGGGCGACAGGTCATAGACAATATTAAGGAGCAGAATGTTGAATCTATCTGGGTAGAGAATAGAAGTAACAAAGGGGAAAATACTGGTAGGAGTTGTCTACAGAGCATCAAATGATAACTACAACCGCTGCAACAGTGGCACAGACAATAAACCAAGACTTATCTGAGGCATGTAAGACTGGATCATCACTTGTCATTGGGAACTTGGGTGAACTTAGATTGGGTGAATCCGGTTGGTTAAAGCAGTCTTGATGACGAACTCATAGAATGCATCCTTTGCTAAACAGCATGTTACTGAACCTACAAGGGAACGTGCTATTTCAGATCTGGTGCTGTTCAATATGACAGAGTGATGATTCCACAGTTGGGGATTGTCATGAAAAGGGTGATCACAGAACACGTGAAACTCTCACATAGATGAATCTAAAACCAGTGTTTGATACTTAAGGGATACTACAATGTGATGAGGGAGAAATTGGTGAGCGTAGACTGGGAACACGGGCTAGAATGTGGGACAGTTGAGGAATAGTGGAGACATTCAAAGAGATTTTCTACAAGTATATGCCAGTTTAAAGTGAGGGCAGTCAGGGGAGGGAGAGCCAGCCTTCGATAAGAAGAAAATAAAGGAAGACCTCAAACTCAAGCTCATGCCTGCAAAGTCGCCAAGAGTGGTTTGAAACTGGAACTTCGGGAAAACTTTAAAAAGCAATAAAGAATCACTCAGCCTGCAATAAAGTAAGAGAAGATAAGTACCAAAGTAAACGATCGCAAAATATAAAAGGAGAAAGAAGGGATTTTATAATAATGGTGGCAAAAGTGAATGCAGGTCCCTTGGAAGATGAGAAGGTTGAAATAATATGGGTAATGCGTAAATTTCTGAGGCTTTTAACTATTATATTGTGTGTTGGTCTTCACGATCACTTTTGTACCCAGCTCAGAGATGGATGTGAAGTTTCCTGCTCGGCGCATTCCTATTTTCCTTCCTCTGGAGGAACACGCCTTCTCCAAACCCATCCCAACCCTCACCGTTTCCTGTTGCAGACGTTATGCCTAAAATGGCAACGATGGCTGCTATTGGTACATCTGCCGTATAACCTGCTGAACTGATTGTCAGCCAGATTTAAGAACATTCTTCTGGTGACTAGATGGAATTGCCCATCACCGAACAAAGCTGCACGTTCTCCTCAGATCTGCCGATTAAGCTGTTCTTCATGTGTATCCAACACAGTCAAACGCAGTGGCGGTGGATCTTCGCGCAGGTTTTACTAATTCCAAGGTGTAAGTAACTCTATTCTTCACTTGAAGTGGATACAATTTTCCAATTTCTGTCGTCGGACCGGGAATTAAAGCAATTATAAAACAAACGTGCATGACCTTTGGGCATTTATGAGATATTGTTATTTTATTTTTCACATTTGATGACTGTGTGGAAGTTCTCATATGCGAATAGGTCAGACCGTGAAGGTTAGGAACGCACAGCCTGTTCACCAATCATGTGAAAGGAGTTGTTGACTGATTCTAATTTCAAGTACTGATCAGGCGGATTATTTTATATACCCGTGAAAAGTTCAAATTTATTATTATCACACGTGTAAAGTACAACTGGACGAAGCGGCGTTCCTCAGTGTTATAGCAGTCAACACATATAAAGACCACACATATTTACAAGCGACTTACATTCAATGCACATATAAAACGAAATTAATATTGTTGAACTTGGATTTTAATTAGCCGTTCATCAGTGACCTGGGAACAAGCTGTTCCTCAGCCTGGTGGTGCTGGCTCTTTCCCGACGGGACTAACTGTGTGCGGAGTAGAAGGGGTCTTCAATAATTTTGCGAGCCCTCTTCTAATTCTCCCGATCTGTTCATGCGGCTTGGCTGGAGTACAAAGGTATCATCAATTTATTGCTTTTGCTTGAGAATTTTACTCGATGCTTAATCTGTCACAAAGCCATTGATTCTCAGCTGCCCATATTTCAATAGCCACACTACCGCATGCCCAACCCGCTTGCTACCCCACCTTTTGCTTGAGAATTTTACTCGATGCTTAATCGGTCACAAAGCCATCGATTCTCAGCTGCCCATATTTCAATAGCCACACTACCGCATGCCCAACCCGCTTGCTATCCCACCTCAGAAATCCTTTCAAATGCAGTTGGTCAAGGAATATTTTGATGGCGTTTGTTGAAAACAATCACGCTTCTTTTTTTTATTTCACTCTGCCGAAAATTTACCGGCTTTTCATATATTTCGGGTTGAATTAGGAATCGGGCCAACACGCTCAACTGTTGGAATCAGAAATAAAAACAAGTTGAAAATTAGTTCACAGTTGGTTTAATATTGAAGGATCCGTGGACCCGAATCGATTTCCACATAAACATCGATAATATTTAAAGGCATAAGGAAGGACCGAGCCGAAGTCCGGCTGCTTGAGAAATTATGGCAAAAATTATTCCAGAATGTTATAGGAATTCGAGCAATATATTAAATAAACTCAGGTGGGGTTGATCTCTCCAAAAGTAAAATAAACTATGGTGAACAGTTAAATATAGGAGCGGTCCATGTGTGGTCAAAGGATTAGGTAATATTCGGCAACATGTCACTACGCTCTTAGGGACCCTTTCACAAGGGAAGCGGTTTGGTAAGTCCACCAAGCCTGAGCCAGTCGAAATCGAGTTATTTGTGAATTCATATGTTTGCTTTACATTCGCAGAACATCAGGTCATTTAGAATACCAATCATTTAACAGCCTAAGACATCTATGACAAATATGATGTCTAAATCAAACTAAAGCTCCGCTCTTCGTCCTTGAGAGATATTCCGTCCGTCCCTTTCATATTCAGTTGTCAATCTGGAACCCTCTTAAATACAACTTTTGCATCTGCCTCCACCATAACCCCTCGCTGATAAAAAAAAAATACCGAAATGCTGGAGGAACTCAGCTGGTCTATTCCGAATATATAGGAGACTGTAGCGGCGCTATGGCCACAAGACAAAGATATATGGCCGACGTTTCGGGCATGAGGGGAAAATCTTAGAATTCAAACAATGGGGGAGGAATCAAGACCAACAAAAGGTGTTAATTGGACTCGGTAGAATTTTCATCTGTGTGAAAGGAGACAGTGAAAGGAGACGACGGGGGAAGCAGGGGGTGGGGAGTGTTTTAACGAACGTCAGAGAAGTCGATAGTAATGGAGGGTGCCCAGTCGGAAGATGAGGTGTTGTTTCTTCAATTTATGGGTGGTCTCAGTCTGGCAGTACACAAGACAATGAACAGACATGTCAGCAAGGAAATGGGATGAGAAATTGAAATGTGCGGCCATTGGGAGATCCAGGCTATTGCAGAGGACAGAGCCGAGGTGTCCAACAAAGCGATCGCCCAGTCTGTGTCCAGTCTCTCCGGTGTAGATGAGACCACAGTGAAATATTGCTTAATTTGGAAGGACTGTTTGGGATGATGCTGAGGGAGCAAGTGTGGGCACAAGTGGAGTATCTCCTGTGGTCACAGGTGTAGGTCTCAAGGGAACAATTGGTGGGGAAGGAGGAGTGGACAAGGGAATCATGGAGGAAGTAGTCCCTGCGGAATGCAGGGAGGGGGATGGGAGGGGAATATGTGTCTAGTGGTGGGATCACGTATTAAGCGGCGGAAGTAGCAGAGGAGGATGTGTTTGATGCGGAGGCTGGAGGGGTGGTAGGTGAGGACAAGAGGAACCCTGTCCATGTTGTATGTGTGGCCGGAGGGGGCCAGAGAAGATGAGTGGAAAATGGAGAGTGTCGAGTTGATGATGGTAGAGGGGAAGACACGTTGTTTGAAGAAGGAGGAAGTCTCCTAATGATCATGGAAGTCCTCATCGTGGGTGCAGATGCGATGGAGACGGGGTAGGGGGGAATTTGAGAGATTGTACATCAACTGCACTGCACATCAACGACTCAATAGCAGAGAGAGTGGAGAGCACCAAGGTCCTTGGAGTTCACTTAACTAGTGTCCTATCGTGGACACTGAACATCTTCCTGAACATGTTCAGGGAGGCGCACCAGTGACTGCACTTCCTAAGAAGACTGAAGCGGGCAAGGCTACCGGCCACCATCATGTCAACCTTCTACAGGAGCTCTATTGAGAGTATCCTGGCTGGCTGCATCACAGTGTGGTATGGTTGCTGCAGAGAAATGGATCGGAGGTCAATCCACTGGACCATAAGAGTGGCAGAAGATATCTCTCCCTCCCCGTCGTCGATGTGACCGGCCTGTATCATTGTCTGAAGAGGGCGCACAAAATCACTGAGGACCCCTTCCACCCCACATTAAGTATCTTTCAGCTGCTCCCATCAGGGAGCCGGCTCCAGCTGGCTGAGGAACAGTTTATTTCTATGGGCAGTGAGAATGATTAAAGACCAAAGGAACTGCTTTCACTATCATCCGAGACTCTTATTTATACAAAACAATATTTATTTATTTATGTATATAGACAAATATTTGTCCTGCAGATGTATTGTTTCTCTGTATGTATGTTATGTCTGGTTGTGTATCTGCGTGTTTTGCGCCAAGGATCGGCAAACACTATTTCGTCCGGTTGTCTTTGCACAATCAGATGACAATAAACTTGACTTGAAATGCCTCCCATAATTTTATGCTCCTCTACTAGTTCATCACTCATGTCTTCTTTATGCTTAAGAACAGAAAAGTTTGTCCAATCTCGCCCCAAAGCTCGTACCCTCAAAACCAGGCAACATTTTGGTAAATCGTTACTCTACCCTTTCCAAATCTCGACCCACTTCGTGTAACAGGACAACTAGAATTGCACGCAATATTACAAATGTGGTCTAGTCGAGGTTTTATACAGGTGAAAAATTACTTCCTTACTTTTATACTCAATGTGCTGCCTAATGAAAGGAATCCCACCAGATGCATCCTTTATTACCCTATCTACTTCTGTGATCACTTTCGATGAGCTCTGGACCTGGACTCCCAGCCCCCTTTACGTTTAAGAGTCCAACCATTACCTGTATACATTTCCCTTACACTTGGCCTCCAAAGTACAACACCGCGCACTTGCCCGGATGAAACTCCATGTATTATCTCTCTGCCCATATCGGCGACGGATCTACATCCCGTTAGATGCTTTGATTGTTCTTTGCACTACCCACATCTTCACCCATCTTTGTATCATCTGCTAACTTAATCAACCGCCTCATTTTTCTACTAAGCCATTGATATAAATCAAAAGCGACAAGGTCTTCCTGCGGAAGTTGATTCCACTGGTTGGTGAGACAAGAACTAGGGGCATAATCTCAAGAATCGGGTGAGTTGCTTTAGGATGGAGATGATGCGGAACCTCTTTCCCTGGGGAATAGTGAATCTCAAATTCTCGGTCCAAGGATGTAGTAGAGTCTGACTCATTAGATCTATTCAATTGGGTAGATGTTTGCAAGGAAATTAAGGTATATGTTGATGACAAGTAAATGGAGCTAAGTCCATGGCCAGATCAGCCGTGATCTTATGGAGTGGCAGAGCAGAGTCGAGGAGTAAGATGGCCCACGCTTGATCAATTTTCTTATGTTCTTCGAATATGACGATGAATTCCAAACGCTCATAAGTACCATTTATATCATTTAAATATCATTTCCAATAGATTCCCCATCACTGACGTGAGGTTTTTTGGTCTATCATTTCTTGGATTACCCGTGGTTCCTTTTATCTTTCCAATCAGTTCCCGAGCTTTCTCGTCATCCAAAGTTCCCTTACTTTGCCATCTCTGACCTTCACTCGCACTGGAACATGCTTGTCCTTATAAATAATTCCCCCATGGCAGTTGCGCTTGCCTGATAGCAGATGCGCTGCGGTTATACCTTCTCCCAGCCCCTGCCGAATCCTGTCATAATGTAGCCTCCGCCAATTTATTACTTTCTACCAGGTCCAAGCTTATCGTTATCCACAGCGGTCTGAGAAAGAGTGATCACTATTCACTAAATGCTTTCCCCCTAAAACTCCGTTCATGCGGTCCTGCTCATTTGGCAATAACAAGGCGTGATGAGGGCCCGTTCCTGGTTGGAATATTTACGCGCTCCTTCAGAAATTCTCCCGGATGCATAACAAATTCTACCCCATTTAAGCCCGTGGCACCGAGAACATTCCAGTCAGTATTGGGGAAATTAAAGGCTTCCACCATGAAAACCCTGTTTCTAATCGATCTACATATCTTCTCCTCTCCCTCCCAGTGGCCATTGGAAGACCTGTGGTATCGCCCTGTCCGTGATTGCACTTTCCTGATTCCCGTTACCTGGTCCCACTCTCTCCGTCTATGAGGCCATCATTGGGTCCTCTCTTGTTGCAGCGGTGGTACGCTCCCTGATTAACAATACTCTTTCTTTTCGCATAAATCCTCTCGTAGTGTCAACGTCATAAGAATTTCTCCATTTGCCATGGTTTCAAATAATGAGCGATGCCCCCCCCCCACCCCACCCCTCCCCGAGTGTGAAAAATACAGGCCTTTTTGGCCTTCATCAAGCCACATAAAACACTGCCGCTCTTCCACAAGGTTTTGAATATTCTTGATTTCTTTTTATGAATATTTTATTTATTGTCTTCCACTCAAACTCCAGCAATTGTCAATATCATTATCAACAATATTAACATTATTTACGTTCTTCTTTTTCTCCCCTTCCCTCTTCCTTCCCTCCACAGCCCCCCCCCCCCACCCGCCCACTTCTCTCCCAATATCGTGTTTGCCTGGAGAAAATTACCTACATCCTAAGGAAACAATACAATACCTTTCTGAAGGTTTTACATCCATACTTAAACTACATAGGGGCATAACTGTAGTGTAAACCTTTATCAAATCTCCCCTGTTTAATCTTTCCCTGTAACGCAATTCCTGAAGACCGGACAACATCCTAATAAATTTCTGATAGCAGTTGAATTTCTTTCAATCTTATTGATATCCATCCTGTAGTTTGTCGCCCAGAACTCCACACAATATTTCAAATTTGGCCTCATCGATGTCGTACACAACTTCAACATAATATCCCAACTCCTATACTCAATTCTTTGATTTATAAATACTAAGGTACCAAAAGCTTTCTTTACAACCCTGTCTACATATGACACCTCCTTCAGGGAATAATGTGTCTGTATTCCCAGATCTCTCTGCTCCTCAGCACCCATCAATGCCCTATCATTTACTGTTTATCTCCTACCTTGGTTTTCCATTCCAAAATACATCACCCCTATAATTACTCAGTTTACTTTTATAGCAACGGGACAACATGAGCTACCTTCCAATCCTCTGGCACTTCACCTGTGGCTAAGGAAATTATGTATATATCAGTCAGGGCCCCTGAAGGTTCTACATTAGTCTTCCTCAATGTCTGAGGGAATATCATATCCAGCTCAGGTGATTTATCTATCTTTATTCGCAGTAAGGCAGCAAACACATTTCCTTCCTTAATCTCCATATTTTCCACGACTTTTCTGTTTGTTTCCCTTCCTTATGCACTATGCCTTTTTCCGGAGTAAATACTGATGCAAAAAAAAACTATTTAAGATCTCCCCCATTACTAGAAGATGCTCACTTAATTGACCACTCTGATCCTCTCGGGGACTAATTTTGTCTCTTACTAACTTTTAACTTTTAATATAGAATCCTTTCAGGTTAGCCTTAATATTATTTGCCAAAACAACCTAATGTCTTCTTTTTGTCTCGCTGATTTCTTTCTTGAGTATTTTTTTGTTGCATTTTCTGTACTCTTCAAATAACTCATTAGTTCCTTGTTGCCGAGACTTGCTATACATCTCCCTCTTTTTCATAACTAGATCTCCAATATCCCTTAAAAACCTGGGTTCCCTAAGCCTAGTCATGCAAATTTTGCACTCTCAAGATTTTGCCCTTGAATTCCTTCCACTTCCAATACACTTACCCTTGACATAAAACATATCTCAATGCACTCTTCCTAGATCCTTTCTCATTTCTACAAAATGTTCTTTCCTCCAATTTAGAATCCCAACATGAGGTCCAGACTTATTCTTTTCCATAAATAACTTGAAGCTGATGACATTATTGTCACTAGACCCAAAATGTTCACCTACACATCCATCTGTCACCTGATCTGTCTTGTTCCCTAATATGAGATCCATGTTTTTGCATCCTCTCTCGTTGGAACTTCTATGAATTGATTTAGAAAATCTTCCTGAACATATTTCACGAACTCCAAGCCATTCAACCCTTTTACAGTATGAGAATCCCAGTTAATATTTGGGAAGTTCAGGAATCATTCTTGTAAATCTTACGATATTGATGTAGGACTCTCCCGCTGAGCAGCCTACCAAGTTTGCCCCAACAGCTTAATGTTTGGTCCAGATACCAGCATTTGGAGTCTATGGGTCGTTTGGTCTCTTTCCATGATCTTTGAATAAATGACAATTGGTCTTGTTCTGAGGTATGATCACACTCAACACACGAGCAATATGTGGGCTCCTGATTCGTAAGCTGGTGTTACTGGCAAGGGGATCAAAATAAAATTTCTGACCTTTCGAATGCACATGGTTTAAGTTGATATCGTTACAATTTCAATTCTCTGGAGAAGTTTTATACACTTGTGAAGAGGTGCCCGGAATTGTTAAAATAGTCATTGTAACTGGCTTTTATTTCAATCATTTGGTAAAAATTAGCAGGATTTCAAAATTTCAACAACTGCCATTATTATTTCAGTTTCAGGAATACGGTCTGCAGTGAACCCTCCCAGCGAAAATAATACAGTTCAAACAACAAATAACAGAGGTAATCAAACGTTCATGACATATAATCATCAATATATTTGATACATTATGTGGCATGTCCCTATTCAGATGAAAGATGTGTTGGGTGACTTTAGTGCAATGCCGCGTGGATATTACCCGTCTTAGGAAGACGGCTTGCGTGTTGAAACGAAAATAAGCCAGCTCCCTAAGTCAAATACACCTTTTCACCGCTGAGACTACTTACCTCGGTGGATCGGAGACGAGTAAATCTGGACCGCACAATCCACCTTGCCATTCTTTCACATAGCACCTGAAAGGCAGATGAAACCCGGCTTTCAAGCTCTGTGTAAAAGGGGTTATTAAGGTGGCAAATCCTTCGATCTGACACCATATGCCCCGATACTGAGGGAAGTAAGGGAAGGCATTGGCAGAGATTTTTTTTACTCTTTTGCCAGGGGCGAAACAGCACGAGACTGGAGTACAGGGGATATTGTTTCTTTGTTACAATAGGGAGTAATAAGCTGGTGATCATTTAGGGAAGTATAGAAGAATTGTTCAGTGATAGACAGTGGCTTTGTATGAAGAAGATCCAGTCTCACCATTTTGATTGAGATGTTTGAAATCATACCAATGACGATTGATGGGGTGTTGGGTAATGGCTGTTGACTATATGGATTTTAGAAAACCATTAAAGAAAAGGTTTCTCATGGTAGTCAGCAAAGAAGATTATTTCACATGGGATCTCCGGTGAGTTGGTCATAGAAGTTAGAGGAGTGGCAGATGAGTGATTTTCTGGGTGGAAGTCCAGTGATGTTTGGCAAGGACCCGTCTGGGGCTTCTTTCTTTTGCAAAGTATATATCAACTATTTGGATAAAATGTGAGTGCTCTGATTAGTAATTTTGCAGATCATTTGAAAATTGCTGGAGTTGACAATCGAGGTGAAAGTTGTCCAAGGATAGGGGAGGGTGCCGCACAGTTGAAAGATTGGATAGATATATGGGAGACAGTTATGACATTTTGCACTTCGGGAGCAGAAGGCAAGAGAAAGGTTTAGAGTCATTAGCACGGAGTTTGGAGCGTTGATGTGCAAAGGAAGCTTTGGATACAAAACCAGAGTTTCCTGAAAGTGACAAGAAAATGAATAGACAGGCAAAGAATGCACAGTTGCATTTATCCGTCTATGAAGTGAATATAAAGACACTGGACAACATTTTCTTTTCAAAAGGGTTGATTCCTGAGAAGAAATTGGTGATTATCATAGACAACTTCAAGCTGAAGATCATTTCAGATTTGCTGAATCACGTAGGCATTTGGAGAAACGTTAAATGAACTTTTATTGAATTTAGCATGTTTAATCGCATTATGATTTTGACTCATTGTGTTAGTTGAACTGACCCATGGTCGCAATGTCCTGGTGAAACCTTTCACCAGGTTCCTCATCAGGGATCAGCAGGAAAGAAGGTCCAAGGGCGAAGGCAGAAAATGAATTTTCAACGTCATGTTGCCCTTCATGGTTACATATGCTTGAAGTAGACAAAATAGGACAGGAAATGACACCAATAGGTTATATTTTTTTACAAACGGTATATGATGGGAAATATTAAGGTGATTTTCGTGATTTGCAGCCCAAAATCGATAAAATGCACCCAGAAGCGTTTAGGAACCGACCTCTTCTTAGTCCACTGAAATTGGAACTGTCTGAAACTTTGGTTGGACTTCATTTGAGGTTTTGCGAGCTACAATTATTTATACTTTGTCCCATAACTTCAAAGTCTTGTGGCAAAACTTTAGATGCAGATCTTTTCACGTCTTATCATTCGTGCTTCCCCACTGGCGACACCATTTCATGGCCGAGGAAAGGTACATGCACATTTCACACTGGCTAACTTCATTTTATGGAATTGCATCGACTTTAATGAAGAGAAGGTAACCGAAAACCCAAAATAGCAACGAAAGCACGTGTTAATTCAGAACCTACATCAAACAATCAAATTCTCACATATCGTTTTATTCTATTTCAAGATTATATTTAAAGAAGGCGACAGGGTTGGCAGAGGTTAGCGCAAAGCTGTTCCAGCGCCAACGATCGCGCTCTCTGTAAGGAGTTTGTACGTTCTCCCCACGTCGGCGTGGGTTTCCCCCGGAGGCTTCGGTTTCCTCCCATCGTTCAAACGCATGGAGGTGGGGAGGGGTGTAGGTCAATTGGGTGTAATTGGACGGAACGGACTCATGGGCATGTTTAAATTGAAAAATTAAAATGTATTAGATCCTATTCTTACAGTTCAGCTTCTATCGTCACCCCCTCTCTTGACTTTCTCAGGGCTGGAAGAACTCGTATTGGTGGGGCCGGAAGCACCATGTATCGGAGACTTGAAGATCAAATACAATGGCCAATGGAGCTTTCTCTGCACCAGTCAATGGAACTCAGCCATTGGAGCCGTCGTCTGCAGACAGATCTCCTGCGTGTCTTACGACATTATTGTAGCCAAACGCATGTCGCCTAAAGAAGCACCGATTTTATTGAACACTTTTCACTGCAAGGGATCTGAGAATTCATTATCGGAGTGTTCTTCCACTGCCATGAGTGCGAACCCAGAGCAGTGCCAAAGCGGGGAGATTGTCAACGTCTACTGCCAAGGTATTTGCGTTGTTGAATGTTCTCATTCCTTTTGTCTAATCCTTGGCGGCAGAGTTGTTGGAGCAGACTCACTGCCTTTTATATCCAGATTCTGAAAGCAGTTGTGGGTTTCTGGGAATAACCCTGTTTTTTTTATTTGGGAAGTCCATTGCTGTGACTTTTCACTCGCGTTGTGGTCAATACTTGTGCCTTGTTGCTTTCTTTAGGGCCTTGATAGAGTTCAGAGGCTTCATCTTAGGAAAACGCAACGGTTAAGGCGGTGCCTACCGGAGTTAGATCGATGCCAAACTGTCCAGCCGCAGCCCGTTCGCTGTCATTGCCTGCAGACTAGGTTCGACGTGAAGATAGACAATAGACAATAGACAATAGGAGCTGGAGTAGGCCATTTGGCCCGTCGGGCCAGCACCGCCATTTTAGATCATGGCTGATCATTACCATCAGTACCCCTTTCCAGCCTTATCGAATCTTTGGCAGCGATTCCCGACCGTCCCGTTCCCTGATCGATCCCATTTGGGAGCATCTCTGCTGTTAAAGGCCTTTGAATGGATTGAATTATCTCCGACTGTTCAGAAAGAGTTGGGGCTTTTTTGAATGAAAGTCGTCATTAGGTATCCAGGAAGCCAAGTAGAGGAGATGGATTCGACGTGAAACGGACCTTTTCTCTTCATGATCTTTTATATTCATTTTAACGATGCCGCACGGTCGAAGGTCCTGCCGGCCCATGAAACCCGCGCCGCCCAATTACAGTCAGTTAACCCACTAACCCCGTTCGTTTTGGGAGGAGGGGCGGAAACCGGAACACCTGGATAAACCTCTCGTGGGAGAAGGGACGAACTCTTTAAAGTCAGCGCTGGATTGGAGCCCAGGTGGCTGGTGGCGCAGTGGCGTCCCAAATCTCAGAACACTGTGACCAGGCAGTGGCGAATCCAAATAGCCAGTCCAGAAATGCTGTCATCTCCTTCTTTTCCACATTTCGGTGCAAGAAGTGAGACCAAAGGCGAAATGACTCTTTAAGGAAACAAAGTCGCTGATTTCTTGTGCATCAACCGGTAAGAAGTGGGCAGAACCCCCATGAATTTTATTTACCGGGTAAAGGCAATTAGGCATTTAGTGGTCAATAAATTTTTCCATTTAAGCTTAGGCTTCTCCCATTCCGGTTTATTCATATTGTCTTGTAATACTTGGTCTATAACAGAAATATAACTCTTTTTTGGTATAGAAGAAATCAAAGACTCGAATTCTGTCAATACAGGTATAATCATCTCTCTACCATACATATTTTTCACCAAAGCTTGAAGTTGATAATGAAGAAACAAAGAATTTTCAACAATATCAAAACGCTCTTTCAACTGATTAAAAGAAAGAAACTTTCTACAAAACAATCCTGTAACATCTTTATAGCCTTAGAGTCCCAACTCTTTAAATGATTATTAAACATTGAAAAAGGAATAAGCTGATTGTTATATAATGGAGTTAAAATTGATAATTTACTTTTTGATCCTAAAATCTTATCTTTTTTAAAGTCCATAGCTTTAACAGATGTTTTAATATTGGCATATTATATTCCCGCAACAAATTTACATTCCATTGAAATATAAATTGATGCACTTCAACTTCAGAAATACAAGCCATCTCAACTTTCACCCAACTCAGTGGTTGGTCCAAATCCATCAGACTACTAATAAATTTCAACTGGGCTGCTTCATAATAATTTTGAAAATGGGTAATTGAACCCCACCCAACGCATACTTGCAAGTAAGTTTATACAATGCTACCTGCGGTAATTTACCTTTCCATAAGAATTCTCTCATAGCTTTATTTAAATCCTGTAAAATCCCTTTGAAAGAGAACACAGTATTGATTGAAATAAATATTGAATTCGAGGAAAATATTCATCTTAATACAATTAACTCGGCCAACTAAAGTTAATAGGAGATCTTTCCAATCTGCTTTAATCTTTTTTAATAAAGGAATGTAATTTAACTTATATAAAGATTGATAATTAACATTGACAATTATTCCTTAATATTTAATTTTATCAGACCATTTCAATTTAGTAATATTTTTATATTCTGAATAATCTTCTTCTCCAACTGGTAAAATTTCACTCTTATTGCGATTAATTTTGTATCCAGATAATGTTCCATATTGTAATAAACATGCCCGCAAATGCGGCAATGATTGTTCTGGATTTGTCAAATATATCAAAACATCATCTGCAAAAAGATTAATTTTATATTCTTCATCCATAACAATGGACACCCTTGTCAGTTTGAACGTGTCAATTTAAACAGTAATGAAACTTGACCATTTGTCACCACTCTGGCAATCGGGTTCGTATATAAAGCTTTAACCCAACCAATAAAAAAGGGCCAAATTTAAACTTTTCCAACACCTTAAATAAAAAGTCCCATTCAACCCTGTCAAAAGCTTATTTGGCATCAAGTGCAACCACCATTGGATGGTTGAGCTGCTGTTGATTTGCATTGACCAAAGTAATTAATCGAAGAATATTATCTGAAGCATTTCTATTCTTAATAAAACCTGTTTTATCAATAGCAAGTCGATTTGCTAACACTTTCGCTATGATTTTATAATCTATATTCAGTAAAGAAATAAGTCTATACAAAGACACTTTCAACAAGTCTCTATCTTTTTTTGGAATCACAGTAATGAAAGCACTAGAACAAGATTCCAGCAACTCATATGCTCTTGTTGTGATACCTCCACAAACACAGGATAAATCTTCATAAATTTTTGAATAAAATTCCACAGAAAATCCATCCAAATGACTTGCCATTTGGCATCTCCAACATAGCTTCTTTAATCTCAAATTCTGTAAATAGAGCTTCCAATTCCATAACATCCTCCACTTCCAATGCTGGTAACATTAATTTAGATAAATAAGATTCAATAGAACCACTATCCTGTTTCCCCTCAGAAGTATACAATTTTTTGTAAAATGAATAAAACTGGTCATTGATTTCCTGAGGTTTATAAGTAACTGTTGAATTCTTTTTAACAGCATTAATAGTCCGTGAAACCTATTCTGTCTTTAACTGCCATGCTAGTACCTTATGTGCCCTCTCACCCAACTCATAATAACATTGCTTAGGTCAATTAATTAAATGCTCAAATTGATAAGTTTGCAATGTATTATAACATAATTTCAAATTAGCCAAAGCCACTTTTTAAAAAATCTTCTGTTACATCTTTCTGAAATTCCTTCTCCAATTTAGCAATTTGCTTCTCCAGTTCCACACTCTCTGCCATATACTGTTTCTTAACTTTAGTAATATAACTAATAATCTGCCCTCCTAAATAAGCTTTTAATACATCCCATAATATAAAGCAACTATCTACAGAATTAACATTTTCCGTCAAAAACAAAGTAACCTGTTCCTTAACATAAGTAACAAATTCTGTTTTTTTTCAACAACATTGTATTAAATCTCCATCTATATGCTAAACGTACCACTTCTGAACTTACGCAAGAGAAAAATAATAAAGAATGATCCGATATAACCCTACTTTTATATTCCGCCTGTAATACTCTTCCTTGTAAATGTGCGGATACTTTAAAAAAATCTATTCTAGAAAATGAATCATGTCGGGAAGAATAAAAAGAGAAATCCTTCATAGGATTGACCCTTCTCCAAATATCCACCAAACTTAAGTCCTTCATCAAGGCCCATTTTGTGTCACCATCTTTGATTTCTTTGTACTTTTTGGAGATCTATCCAGTAAAGGATCCAAAACACAATTAAAATCTCCCCCTACTATTATTAGCTTGATTTAACAACAAAAAAGCACCAGAAATAAAACGCTCAACATCCACATTAGGTGCGTAAACATTGAGCAAAGTTCAAGGTTGACCAAAAACTTTACAATTCACCCGTCCAATATTTCTTTCCATATTTTGTAATTCAAAAGGCAAATTCTTATGAATTAAAATTGCATGCATTGGATGTTAAACACATAATCCAAAATCTTCAGTCCACTTTCAAATTTCAACTCGTATTTTTTTTTAAATTTTAATGAGACCTGATTATTCTCTCGACTTTGTGATCGTTCCCCTATCTTTAGCATGAAGAAAGGCAGAAAGGTGGTCATTCATTTCGGGCATGAGTGGATTTCTGGTCAACAGAGCGCACGAGTTGCTCTCTCTCCACGGCCGCTCTCATCCTGATGAGGATTCCATCATATCTTATTCACAATTCACATGTCCACATCCTCGCAACCTTCTCTCTCCATTTTTTCCGTGAGTTGCGAACCATTCGACATCTAATCTCGACGCGAGATGGTTCGTCCCAGCTCTATTCTGCTTTGCGGCGAAATCTGCCCTCCACTCGGTAGTGCAATGTGGTGGTGCACGGAAATCAGAGCCTGGCATCCAACAGGCGATTGTCCATTTTCTGTGGAATATTTAGGCTTCGGGTAAAATCAGTCCCAAGCGCTGAGAAAATGAAGCAGAACAACAGATGGAGAACCTACTTGAACTTCTTTCCACTAACTATGATCTCATATCTCTCGATTCTTTTGGTTTTGCAGATTTTCAATGAAAAATATATCCGGAGCTCCGTTTCCGACAAAATGATCAAATTAAAGCAGGTCACATAGACACTTTCAGACTTGTCCTTATTTCTCGCTCTGGACATAGCAGAGTTGTTGCAGTTTTATGAACTTGAACTTTCGCCACAACATAATTCAGACACAGGAAACTGCTCATGCTGGAATCTTGAGCAAACTATGACTGGGCGGAGCAGACAGTATCCGTGGGTAGAAACGCTCAGTCAACGTTTGGGGCCGAGTCCCGTCTCCTTCTCTCTGACCACCTTGTAGCTCGGCTTTCGATATGTTTGAAATAATAATATTTGAATAGACCGAGGAGCTAAAACAATTATAGTTCCGAGTCCTTCACAGCCGCTGCATGAAAACAACTCCAGGCGTTGGCAGAGATTGAATTGTTACGGCAAACAAGGAATAACTTGCAAATCAGATGAAATATTAAATCAAAAGTATTTTGTTGCTTTGGATTATTCGATGAAACAAATTTAGCGCAAATATTCTCAACAACTGTTCGGCATCGCCTGGCTGTTCGGTAAGAGTCAACTGTGGATACAACGCATTGTACCTGCTTCAGAAAGAATCAGTAGAAAATATACCTTATATAAAACAAGTCTGTTCGATTCCGTGGAGGTTCTAATTCTAAAATTAAATTGCTTGGGATGAGAACTGCTGTGAGATCGGAAGTTGGGGCTGGATTTCCGAGGTGGGATTCTAAGTGGGAAGGAACATCACTGCTTTTAACATGTTTTAAAAACACCGAGGTTTCACCTCCCTCCGGTGAGCAATTTCACCACCAGCCGATTTGCGACTCGAAAATGTATTTTTACTCTTTGCCAATTTACCGCTGGACGAGCCATGTTTCCTGAAAGATGAGAGAATTTGAACTTTATCTCTTGTCTGTAGGGCCATTTATTTCCTCTTATTATTTTTACATTTGAGTTAAAGCAAAACTGACAAGAGAGCACCAATTGTTTCCTGCTTGAAGCTTGTCACCCCAGCTTAAATAACGAAGTGTTTGAAATGAATTAACTTGGAAACTTAATTTTATTATCTAATAGTTAAGAAGAACATGGTTCTGACCAACGGAGGCAGCCGCTGTGCTGGAAGAGTGGAAGCCAGCAATTTCTTGGTGAACTTGCGCACCATCTGCGGCCGCAACTGGGATATGAAAGAGGCTCAAGTTGTGTGCACCTACCTTGGCTGTGGCGACGCTGTATCTGCTTCAGGCAATTCACAGTTTGGAGTTGGGAAATGGCCTATTGTGCACGTCGAAATTCGATGCAATGGCACTGAGGATGATCCTTGGAAGTGCGAGAGAATGATTTTGGATCACCATAACTGTTCTCTGGAGAGCGAAGCAGCCGGCGTTGTTTGTTCTGGTAAGTTTATTTGTCACATTATACCCGGTACGGTGAGAAGGGTTCTTCTAACAGGTTCTCTCCACCATTCTTAGAGATAACATTTACAGAGTACAACGTTAGAATACAATTCAACTGTCTGCAAGCAGAACATTTGTGGGATTCGGTTCATGGGCACGAAACTGTGTTTAAATCTGTTGGTGTGAGATTTCCGACTCTTGATGGGCGAAGAGGGAATAGAGTGTGTGCGGGTTGTGATCGATCCTTCATTAGATTGACCGCCTTTTCTAGGTAGCTGGAGATGTAGATATTTTGTGATATTTTAGCTTCTGTTTACACTCCTACCCACAACAGAGAACCACGGGTCGGGGGCAGAAACTAATAGAATGTGCACGTCTTTAATTTGCCTTTTCCCGTCCCGGAAAGGAAAAAGATTTATTGTTGGTGCTTAGCTGACAGTGTAAACATGTGGGAAAGCGAGAATGTTCTGTGATGGATCCTGTCACTGGCTGGTTGGAAAGAAACCCAAGAGTAAAACTAGTAATATCTATGTGAAGAAAGGCGGGCAGAAGTCATGGCCAATTTTACTAGAAAGCAAAGTCTCCACAGCACAGCGGTGAACGGTTGGGTGATAAAAGTTCTAATCTCAATTATATTGTGCACGATTAGCCCATAATTTAAGCAATTAATTCAGCAATTGCATGCAGTGATCATTTTAAGGATCTGCACCTATTTTGCTTTCCGGAGGTGGAAGTGTGTGACCATCAGACTGGACCTAAACCCAAAGGAAAAATCTCTCTCCCAGTCAATTTCAACTAAATAGGGGAATTCAGGAATTGTCTTGAGGTCATCTTCAACCTGCTACCATCAGGTAGGAGCATCAAAATCACGAGAGCCAGGCTGGGAAAGAGCTTATTCCCACATTCTGTGGGATTTGTGGAGTTCACTTAAATTGGTGCGGACTAGAAGGGCCGATATGGCCTGTTTCCGTACAGTAATTGTTATTTGGTTATATGTATATGGTCATTTATTAGTAGGAATGAATACGGATAGTTTTGTAAAAACACCGAAATCCTGGAGGAATTCTGCCGGTTTTTCCAGCATCCAAAAAAGCAAAGATAAATTGCCGACGGTTCGGGCCCGAGCCTCTCTTCAACGAAAAAGAAGAAATAGAAGAATAAGGGATAATTCTTCTTATTCCTTGAAAAAGGGCCCAGGGCCGAACCGTCAGCGATATATCTCTGCAGTTTATGGACGCTGAGAGACCGGCTGAGATCCTCCAGGATCCTCACAGAGTCCTTTCATGTTTTACCCCCATAGTTTGCGCCCGCCAACCGTCTCGTTTATGGTTTTTTGATTAACATTGCCAATATGTTGTCACTTTTTAGCGGGTGCAGGGTCGCCATTTCAACACCTTCTCATAACAATAAAGCATTGTTTTATTGCAGCTTTTCACCGTTCGTTCTAGTTTGAATATCTCCAATTGTTGGCGACTCTTTGACTTACAGCAGGGCAAATATTAATGTACATTATGCATATTGAATTTTTAATTTATTGCTACATGGCAATAAAATGAACCTTGAACTTTGATTTACTTTGGTAAAGTGAAGTGTTAAAGAAACAACTTTATTATATGGAATATATTCCCGTATTTTAATTGTCTAAGGAAACTGTCTAATTTCAACAATTCACAGCTCACAGAGAAGCCAGGCTGGTTGGTGGACATGACAGATGTTCCGGCAGGCTGGAGATACAGCGTGGAGCGATCCAGGGCACAGTGTGCGGTTCGCATTTGGATTTATCGGATGCACGTGTGGTGTGTAGAATGTTAAAGTGTGGGAACGTAATATCAGTGCTACAAGGAGCCTATTTTGGAGAGGGTAGTGGCTTTGTGTGGCAGGAATCCTATGAGTGTCGAGGCGATGAGACCACCCTCTGGAATTGCACTACCAGACAAAACAACCAACAAAACTGCACCCATAGAAATGATGTCAGTGTCATTTGTTCTGGTAGGTGTTTTGACATTTCATTTATACATAAGATTATACATTTAGCCTGGGAAAAATTCAATTCTCTACCCTCTTGATAGGGAAGCAAGCGGCGATTGAAAGCGTTGAGTCTGAGCAACGTACTATGCTCGATAACAGTAACTGGAATCTCTCTAAAATGTATACAGAAATATGATTGAATCTTAGAAAAGCCATTATGCCACTGATATTTGGAAGTCAAGATGTGATAGAAAACGAAGAACAAACAGAAAAGAGTAGAAATTCTGCTGCTTGTACCTGATGTATACCCCTCTGTTCCCTGCATACACGTGTAGAAACCACATAAACGCTACTAATGCATCCTCTTCCTCCACTACTCCTGGCAGAAAGTTTGAGACATTGACCTTTTCCTGTGTAAATAAGTCAAGTCAAGTTTATTGTCATCTGATTGTACAAGTACAACCTGACAAAACAGCGTTCTCCAGTCTGCATGCAGGCACACAACCAGACATAACACCATGGTAGACAAAAAAAAAATACATATGCAGGACAATACACACAAATAAATAAATAAATAGATAAATGATGCTTTGTTTGTATGAGAGTCTCGGATGGTCAGTGTGAGCAGTTCCTTTGGTCGTTCACCATTCTCCCTGCCCGTGGGAAGAACCTGTTCCTCAGCCTGGCGGTGCTGGCTCTGATCCTCCTGTATCTCTTCCCTGATGGGAGTAGCTGAAAGATGCTGTGTAGAGGGTGGAAGGGGTCCTCGATGATTTTCCAAAGTCTTTTAAACCCTCATATCTCCTTTAACCCACACCCATGAAACATGTAGCCTCCAGTATGTGACATTTTGTTTTTAGTCTGATTCACTACTTTATCTTCCTTGGTCAGTTGTGGAGGTGGGCAGCTGAATGGTTGATGCAATTTCACCCACAGAAAGGTGCCATGTTGTGATTCTTGGAGGTCTGACACGGGAAGGACCTACACAATGAATGGAAGAGCTCTACGAGTGTTATAGAGTAGCTGTACATGGTACCTTGAAAGTGACCTCACAGGTATATAGGGTGGTCCAACGGCTTTTACCATATTGGCCTTCATCAGTCAGTATTGAATATAAAAGTTTGTTGGTCACGTTGCAATTGTACAAGATGTTTGTGGTGCCCCATTTTTGAAGTGTTGTGTTGAGTTTTGGTCAATTTGATGCAGGAAACATATCTTCAAGGAGTGTGTGTGGAGGAGATTTCTGAGGATGTTGCCAGCATGTGATTCTGAGCTATAAGGAGAGGCTGAGCAGGTCTTCAGAAAAATCATGAGAAATAAATTGTGTGAACATAGAGTATTCTTTGCCCAGAGTAAGGAAATCAGTTACCAGGGTAGAAAGGTGAGGGTAGAAGACTTAACAGGAACCTGAGGGGTTACATTTTATACACAGAGGCTCGTGGGTTCGTGGAACAGACTGCTGGAGGAGGTGGTTGAGGCTGGTACTTTTGCAATGTTTAGGTATGGCTACATGGATTTGATTAGTTTAGTAGGATATTGGCTAAATTCAGGCAGGCAGGACGAATGTGCATGGGACATTTTGGTCGGCGTGGGCACATTGAGTCCAACGGTCTGTTTTCACATTGAATGACTCTATGCCTTTCATAATTGTGTGAACATATCCGGCTCTCCTTTGACAGTTCCGAGAAAACAATGCAAGATAATCCAACCTTGCTTTGTAGCTCATATCTTCTAATCTAGCAACATCCTGGGAAAACTCTCTTGGGCCCTTTCCAAATTGTCCACCCTCTTCCCAGACTCGGGCAACCAAAATTGCACACAGTATTCCAAGTGTGGCCTAAACAAGGTTTTTATATAGTGGGAACATGTCTCCCTTACTTTGTACACAATGTCCTGGCCAATAAAGGCATGTATACTACTTGGCTTAATTATTGCCCTGTTTACTTGTAAGGATGCTTTCACAGAGGTATGAACCACGTCCCCAGATCCCTCTGCATATCAACATTGTCAAAAGTTGTCATTAACCGTTTGTATTCTCCTTACAATTGTCCTCTCATAGCACCATAGTTCACACTTGTCTGACTTGATCTCCATCTGCTACTTCTTGACCTATATCAGTAATTGATCTTTATCCTGTTGTGTGGTTTGATAGCCCTGTACACTGTCCACAACACCTCCAATCTTAATGTTATCTGCAAACATCTTCATGCAGACACACACTCGTTCATGCACTCAACCAATTCATTATCTAAGCTCTCAATTCACCGTGGATCAGCCTACCATGAGGACTTTGTCAAAGGCCCTACTACACTCAAGTGGACAACATTCACTGTCTTACCCTCATCAACTAACTTTATTACATTCTCAAATACCGGCATCAAATTGGTAAGAAATGCCATACTGACTGTCCGTAACCTGAGAATGTAAGTACTCTCCAGGTGTAAATGCATAAATTCTGTCCCTATGTATATTTTCTAATAGCTTCTCTACCACTGACGTGAGGCTTATCAGCCCATAAAGTCCTGGGTATCCTTCTTTAAGACTAGTACAATATTAGCCACTTTCCAGTACTCTGGAAATAGCAGATTGCTATTGAGATACACAATTCTTTGTCAAGGCCTCATGAAACCTTCAAATCTTTTGCACACATTCATGTTTAGTCCTCTACTACTTTGTTCTCTGATTTTTAAAATGTATTTTACATCTAACCTTCCTCAGTTTTGATTAAATGACTTTGAACTTTGCCTCTGTGAATACACATACTGTCAGACCTGGTGAATCCTTGCACCACCTACTGATTTTATTTAACTTCACAGTTTGTGCAACATTTAGCAATTGATCTGAAATCTATCTACCCAATGGAGTTCTTCTTCCATTGCACAGAGTTTTATTGCAAACTTCCAACAAGACTGTTTCCTTTTCATTGACTGTCAATAAATTTATTTGCTCTTGCATTTTCTCATGGTCCATTCTACATATTGTGCCCTGATAAACCGTATGGCCTGTTGCAGTGACTAGATAGCATAACACATTGAGTCCACACTCATTGATCACAACATCAACATGAATGAATTTCTGAGCTCAGTGACTTACTATATATGCAATTGCATTGCGGATGCTACAATGACCAAATGTGACACAGCCAGGGCAAACCAGAAACCATGGCTTGATGCAGAGGTTTTGTGCATGAGATCGCATGACACTGCCTTCAGGTCGAGTGACCAGAAGCCATTAAAATCTGCTCAATTCTGGCTTCCAACCAGGAGTATGCACAGAGAATCCACAGACAGTTATGATACACTGGCAAGACAAGGCTTCTTGGCAGGGTATTCACGCCATAACTGACCATGAGTCAACCCTACGTGTAAGTGACAATGATGTGACCCTTCTTCTGTGCACAGATTGATGAAAAAATGTGACACCAAGGAAAGTCCCTTCTCTGCCTGAAGAACAGGCATGCTACATAGCCGCTGTCAAGGTGAAGAGGATCCTATTCAAAGTAGTGACACCATACAATATACCTGGCCAGGTGCTGAAGGACTGGGCAGCCCAGCTGACAGAGGTGCTAACGGACATCTCCCACAGGATTTAAGGCAGCAATGATCATCCCAGTGGCCAAGAGAGCAATATTAACTGGATTAATTGATTACTTCCCAATAACACTGATCTCGATCATGAAGTGCTTGAGCAACATAATGGAACACAGAAAATTCCACCTTCATCCAAATATTGGACTAGTTCCAGTTTTGGCTACTGTCCATTTATGATGATAGACCCTTGACCATCTGCTCCATCCTAATCCACATGGAGAATGATGCCACCAATGCTTGTCTGTTGTTCATTAAACTCAGCTCATTGTTCAATGTGAACATATCTCAGAGGTAGGTGGATAAACAACCCTCTCTGCAAATGGATTCTGGACTTGTTGACCACCAAAAGTCTAGGTTGGCAGCAAATCTTCAAGGCCCATCATTCTGAGAGCTGCTGGTTCTTGACTGCACTTCAAAATTCAGCTCAAAATGAATCAAAATGAGTTGGCTTCAGTGGCAATAGTGATGAGTTAGAGAGGAGGGTGTGGGGGTCTCATCAAATGGTGTGAGAACAGCAACCTGTCTCAACATAGACAGGACAAATTACATGTTTGTGGACTTCAGGAAGATGAAGATCAGAAAGTTTGCAGTTGACACTAAAATTGGAGATGTTGTGGACAGTGAGGAAGGTTTTCAAAGCTTGCAGAGAGATCTGGACCAACTGGAAAAAATGGGATGGAAAATGGCACTGAGGACTGCAGAGGAACAAAGGGATCTGGGAATAGAAATACATAATTCCCTGAAAGTGGTGGAACAGGTAGACAGAGCTGTAAAGATAGCTTTTGGGATCTTGGCCTTCAGAAATGAAAGGAGTTCAGATGCTATGGTGAGGTGGTATAGACATTGGTGAGGCCAAATTTGGAGTATTGTGTGTAGTTCTGGTTGCTAAACTACAGGAAGGATATCAGTAAGATTGAAATAATGCAGAGAAGATTTGCTAGGATGTAGATTTGCTGGCTCTTCAGAAGTTGAATTACAGAGAAAGATTAAACAGGTTGTGACTTTATTCCTTGGAGCTTTGAAGAATGAGGGGAGATTTGATAGAGGTTTACAAAATAATGAGGGGGGAAGACAAAGTACATGCGAGTAGGTTCCTTCCACTTAAATTGGGAGAGATAAATACAAGAGGACTTGTCTTTAGGTGAAAGATTTAGGGGGAACAATAGGGAAAACGTCTTCACTCAGAGAAAGGTGGGAGTGTGGAACAAGCTGCCATCTCACGTGGTAAATATGGGCTCACTCTTAAGAGTTTTAAGAGTAAATTGGATTGATACATGGATAGGAGTGGTCTGGAGGGTAATGGGATGGATGCAGATCAGTGGGACTGGCGAAATGGTGTTTCGGCACAGACTAGAAGGGCCCAATGGCCTGTTTTTAATGCAGTAGTTTTCTATGGTTCTATGGTTTTATCAACGTCTCCGTCGTGAAGCGAGTGGAGAGCACAAAATTCCTTGGTGTGGATATAAAGGACGACGTATTCTGAATTAATAACTCCTCAACAGCCAGGAAGGCATAACAGCGCCTTCATTTTCTCAGGAGGTTGAGGAAGGCAAGGCTACCAGCCCCCGTCTTGACAAAATTTTGCCGGAACGCGAGTGAGTCCTGTCTGGCTGCATCAGGTAGCTGCATATCCGTCACACAGTATTTGTGACCCGCGACTATCAGGAAGGAGGTACGGGAGCATCAAAATAAGGACTGCCAGTCTGGGAAATAGCTTCTTCTCGAAAGCTGTGAGATTGATCAAAGTTGAAAGTTCAGATTTATTGTCAGAGCACATACATTGCATGATACACAACCTGAGATTCTTTTGCCCCGTGGGCCAGTCTGCATTTCTAATTACCAGTAACGGTAAAGTGTACTCAAACCGAAAGAAATGTGATGAAAAGAAAGAAATTTGAACAAGAATGTAAATAAACTGATCATGCAATACTGAAAATAAATTTTCAGTAATACATAATGAGCAAAGTGAGAGTCCTTAAATGAGTCCCTGATTGAGTTTATCGTTGAGGGGTCTGATGGTGGAGGGTAGCTGCAGTCCCTGAACCTGGAGATAGGAGTCTCGTGAGTCTCTTATAAATAAAGTAAGTAAATTACTCAGATTATTTACACGTTTATTTCATATAATCGTTTTCTATATCCATCTGATTATTGTGCACTGTGTGAGAAATGGATTATGTGTGTATGTGTGTGCACCATGGTGTGGAGAAACCCAGGTTCCTCTGCTCGTGTCAGATAATAAACTTGAACTTGAGTTCATTCATTTAGTTCTCAAAACCAATCTGAGTTTGGTTAACCAATAACGTTGGTTATGTGAGATATGAATTATTTAATGGAATGTATCCCAGGTTAATTTTGCTGGTTGGTTTTACACGAAAGGACAAAAGGGACCGCGGCTGGTTGGTGGCAAGGACGACTGCTCAGGGAGAGTGGAGATACTTCGAGGTGACACCTGGGGAACGGTCTGCGACACTTACTGGGATTTAAAGGATGCGGCCGTCGTCTGCAATCATCTCAATTGCGGAGCGGCGACAGCAGCGTCTATGGGAGCTTTCTTTGGCGAGGGAAACGGTTCGATATGGAAAGATATCAACGAATGTCGCGGCAATGAGATGCGATTGCGTGACTGTCACACTGCATCGTGGGGACACGATACATGCACACACAAAAACGATGTGGGAGTGATCTGTTCTGGTAGGTGATGTATTGTGAAGTATTAAGTATGCCCTGCATTCTAATGGTCTTTTTGCAGGGCTAATCAGTCACGACGTGGCCTATCAAGTCACGTCACATTTTGGAAATTGCAAGGTGAGTTGAACATTTACACGTCACCAAACCCAAACATTCAGAGAGACCCCATCCATTTTCTTTCCAACCGTTCCTTCAACGTAACCTCGAGCATCACAAGATGATGTAACCCGTTCTTAGTTCCAGCTTTGCCAGTTAAGGAGCTCCTTTGACAACCGAGACATTCTCCTTGGCATTTCATTGATGATGCCACATTTGCAACCTTAATGTTAATCTTGGTCAATTTGAATTAATGTGTATATGCATTCACCATAAGTCACTGCAAGATCTTGAATGACATTGGTTTCCAAATTGCATTATGACAGTGGACCCTTGGCAGCTGCGACTGGTGAATGGAGAGAGCGGTTGCGATGGCCGAGTCGAGGTTTATCACGGCGGTGTCTGGGGCCGAGTCTTTGACACCCAGTGGAATTTCAATAATGCCGATGTGGTTTGCAGACAACTAAACTGCGGCCCCGCCATCAATGTTTACAACGCCTCCAGATATGGAATTGGAAAGGGGCCTGTAATTATGTACAATGTCGGTTGCAACGGCTGTGAACCCTACCTCTGGAACTGCAATTTCACACATTCCGACTCTTTCTCGGTCGACCGTGATGTCGGTGTGCTTTGTTCTCGTAAGAACGTGCTTTCTTAACTTTGTTGTATTCATATCTGCATCCGGAATGCCACACGATTCCAGATTTTGTTCCACATCTCCATTGCCTTGCTTATTTCAAGGACGGGGATTTGTTTGTGCTCGGACATAACCAGTCGTTAAAAAGTGAACGTCCGATGTGGAAATGTGAATAAAAGCATAATTAACCATATAACCATTTACGGAGCGGAAACAGGCCATGTCGGCCTTTCGAGTCCTCACCGGTTCACTAGAACAACTCCGCTAGCTCAAACCTCCCGCTCTCCGCCAATAACCCTTCAACCCCCTCTTCTCCACGTACACATCCAACCTTCTCTTAAATGACAGAAGGGACCCTGCAGCAACTATCTGAAATTCTAGCAGGCCAGACAGCACTTGTGATAGATAATCTTGCTCAAGTTGAATAAAACAGTGGGATAAACTTGTAAATGGGGGAAAAAATAGTGAAATGCTTTAAGTAGCAATGAAGGCGAGGAAGGGGAAATTAAAAATAAAACGCTGCGATCGTGAGTTCAGTTTCTTCCACGTCAACCTAGTGTTATTCATTCAAGGCATGTGGGCTTCATAGGGTGAGTTAACCATTGTTATAACCATATAACAATGACAGAACGGAAACAGGTCATCTCGGCCCCTCTAGTCTGTGCCGATTTAAGTCATCTTCTCTAGTCCCACCTAGAGCTCCCTGCCCATAACCCTCCAATCCCCTCACATCCATGCACCTATCTAACATTTTCTTAAATGACAAAATTGACCCTGTTGTAATCACCTCTTCCGGAAGGTCATTCCATAAGGCCACCACTCTCTGAGTGAAGAAGCTCCCTCTCATGTTACTTCTAAACTTTTGCCCCTTAACTCATGACCCCTCGTTCCAATCTCAAGGGGAAGAGCCTATTTACATCTACTCTGTCTATCCCCCTCATAATTTTATATACCTCTATCAAATCCCCCCTCAACCTTCCAAGTTCCAATGAATAAAGATCCAATCTTTCTTTGTATTCTGGATACTGCAATCCAGGCAACATTTTAGTAAATCTTCTCTGCACCCTCTCTACCTTATTGATATATTTCCTATAATTTGGTGATCAGAACTGCACACAGTATTCCAAATTTGGCCTCACCAATGCCTTGAATAATCTCAACATCACTTTCCGACTCCTATATTCCAGAATACCAAAAGCTTTCTTTACCACCCTATCTACATGAGAATCCACTTTCAAAGCACGACGAACCGTTATTCCAAGACCCATGTGTTCCTCTGCATTCTTCAATGTCCTCCCCTTCGCTGTATATGTCCTGTTTTGATTATTCTTCCCAAAATGAAGCACTTCACACTTATCTACATCTACATTAAACTCCATCTGCCATCTTTCAGCCCACTCTTCTAAGCGTCCGTTGACCTGTTCAAACAATGCAAGAGGCCACAGACCGAATGATTCGAGTGGGAATGGGATACAGAATTAAACTGACAGTACTATACCGGCTATCAGCCGTTCCACCAGCAGATCTGAAATGTGACCACCCTCTCCCCCCGCCCCCCGCCGCCCCCACCTCCCCAGATGTTGTTAGACCCACTGAGTTCCTCCGGCAGGTTGTTTAGTCAGCCCTCTATTTCATAAATGACCATCACATGCAAACTTCAGGTTAAACAGAATTAAATGTTATAAATTGGGAGAATTTAATTGCGAGGTTTATGCAAACTGTTGCCAGATTCACAATTATGAAATGCGATTCTGTCTGTGCTGCAGGTCATGTTCGTTTAAGATTGGTGGACGGTGGAAGTCACTGTGCCGGAAGGGTGGAGGTTTACTACAATGGAGCCTGGGGAACCGTGTGCGATGATTCCTGGGATTTAAGAGATGCTCGTTTTGTGTGTGAAGAATTGAATTGTGGTTCTGCTCTGAACGCAACAGTTTCCGGCTTGTTTGGCCAAGGTTCAGGTCCCATTTGGAAGATTGACTTGAAGAGTTTAGTGAATATTAGAGGCTCAGGGGAATATCTGGCCAGATCCTGGGGCGAAAGTAACTGTGTTCATAAAGAAGATGCTGGAGTTATCTGTTCGGGTGAGGAGTGATTTATATTATGCACAATGTTTTGACTCCAGGTAGAAGTGTGATTTCCCCATGCATGGTGAAGAGGTCCGATCAGGACAATCAATCATTTTATGTTTCCCTGGAGTTCAGGAAACCAACATAAAATCGGTTGGAACTATAGTGGTAGAGTTATTTATTAGCGAATATTCCAATATCCACGTTGATTCTATGAATCGATCCTCTGAATAGTGGGTTCACTTTTCACTCGAGAGTTCATCGACGAAGATACCCAGGCACTTGCCAATGTGCAGTCAGACAGTTTCATGTGTCTGCTCGGTTGAACCAAGATTGCCTTCATCTAATTTATGCCAGAGTTGTGTTTAGTCCCCATAAACGGAGGAATTTCTTCAGTCAGAGAACGGTGAACCTCTGGAATTTGCTGCCATGGGCGTCTGTGGAGGCCATGTCGTCGGGTGCATTTAAGGCAGAGATGAATAGGTATTGAATAACCGGGTATCAAAGGTTACGGGGAGTGGGGCTGAGTGGGAGAATGAGTCAGGTCATGATGGTGGAGAGGACTCGACGGGCTAAATGGCCTACTCCTGCTCTTTTATCTCATGAAATAGGAGAAGCTTTTCCAGGTATTACCGACACTAAGACTGATGGTCATTTTCTAATTATTACTGGCACCTTTCTATATAGCATTTTTTCGTCAACCACGACGTGACTTCAGAAGTATGCTGTTCACTAACAGGTCTGGGATGTATCCTAAAAAAGCATTGTTTCTTTCGCGAGTTAACATGCACTGAGACGATTATCATCTACAGCCTCTGAGTTATCATTAACATTGCAATAAACGTCAGAATTTCACCGCACAACCAGAACACGGTCCCCTGGTTTTCACAGTTGAATTAAATGCCGGTATCTTTGGAACAAAGCTAAGGCTCAACTTTTTTTTTGTTCTTCAGGTCACAAAGCGATAAGGCTGGTGAACGGGTCGAATCCGTGCCAGGGTAGACTTGAAGTTTTCTACAACAGAGTCTGGGGGACTGTTTGCTCGGATTTTTTTGACATGACGAACGCAGAAGTGGTTTGCTCGCAGCTGCACTGCGGCTCGGCAACGATGGTGAAAAGCAACGCGGCATTTGGCGAGGGGTCGGATCCTATCTGGCTCGATGACGTGAGATGTCGCTTGGACGACACCCTCTTATGGCAATGTCCATCTTTACCCTGGGGCAATAATAACTGCGAACACAGGGAGGACGTCGGGGTCATTTGTTCAGGTAATAAACTGAAAACAGAGATATTGCTATTTGCAATAATTTACCAAAATGATGGTTGGAACTTGCTTTACAGAATCAAAGCCGACGAAAAGCCGAGCCGACGGGAATAGGAAAGAAGAGTTACTTCATTCAATTACAGAGCAGTCTGGTAATGACACTTCTCATCGGTCCATGGATTTATCTTCTTTCGGGTTTCCCTGCCGAATCTATTTTTCCCCTGATAAGAAAGGATTTTCTTCATTCACAAGTTCTGCCCCCCATCGCCCCATTGCGCAGTGGACTGTTAATTCAAGTCATGCTCGAGTCCAGTGGGACCCGTAATCGAGTGTTCGGGTGGAGTCATGGGACCGATATTATTCCTTCCTTTGCAAATAACCGTTGATAGTCGACAAAGGGGTTCATCGTGTTTCAACTGTGCCAGGCGCTATCGGCGTGCAACCAGGAGGAGGTTTGCGATGACATCAAAGTTAATGGAATAGTGTATTTAGTTATCGAAGGTTAGGCACGATTAGGGTCAACTTCGGAAATGTGCCAAGGGACGGAAGATAGAATTTAAATCGGACAAGTGTTAAGTCAAACCAGGGCAGAAATTACATCGACACTGGTACGACTGTTAGTACGACAGCGCTGCAGGACAGAGAGATCCAGGGCAGAATTCCATATTTCCGGAAAGTGGTGCACAAGGTGTCGAGAAAGGCGCGGGTCATGTCTGCCTCATTGGCTTGTATGTGATGTTGGTGAGATCGCTGTTGTGTATAGTGGCAGTTCTGGTAAGTTTTTAACACAGAGAGTTGTGGGTGCCTCGAATGCATTGTTAGCGACGGTGGTGAAGGCTGGTACAAAAGGGGCATTGATATGACTCAGTCACGCGCATGGGAAGAAAGAAAAATGGAGGGTTATGAGGAAGGGAGGGAGTCATTGTTTTTGGTAGGAATATGTAAGTCGGTACATTATCATGGGTCGAAGGGTCTGTAGTGGTGCTGTAATATCCTAGTTCTTTAGACAGCTTGGTTGGCATGGACGAGTGGAGCTGAAGGTCCCATTTCCATACTGTACATCACTGTGTGACTCCAGTAGTGACTGTAAAATAAACTGGAAAGCGACACATTACGTCCTAAGAATCCCTGAACCTTTTCACACACATTACAACAACTTAGGACTGGACACAGTATTTTCGGACTCAGGGAAATGTAAACCATGCATTCGGTGCATGTTAACGTGCTCGTCCGTCGCTCGTTTCAGGTCTGAGGCTCGTGGCAGGGTTCGACAATTGCTCCGGAAGAGTCGAAGTTTTCCTCGACGGGTCGTGGGGAACGGTGTGTGACGATTCCTGGGATAGTCTCGATGCCGCAGTCGTGTGTAGGCAATTGAACTGTGGAGATCCAGTCTCGGCTTCCGGCCACATTCTATTCCCCAACGTGAACGGGACCATTTGGATGGACGAGGTTAAATGCAAAGGGAGTGAATTCTTCCTGTGGGATTGCCAATTTTTAGCAATGGGTCATCACGACTGTGGTCACAAAGAAGACGTCGGGGTGATATGTTCTGGTCTGTGATCTTTCCATTTTGATCCCACTTCTCCCGATATTTCTGTTTTTTAATCATAAAACAACCTCGCACTCGCCAAGTGTTCCCTATTGGCCCCCGAGAATCCGCAACGAGTATCTCACTCTACATCGTTTTCCCGTCATTCTTTCATCCCAGTGTTTTGAGGAAATAATTGATTGCCTTTCTAATTTTCTGTTCTGATTCAACTAGGCAAAAATGGTTCTGCACAGACTAGAAGGGCCGAAGGGTCCTGCCTCTGTGCTGTAGTGATCTATGCAATCAGTTGTGTCGTTCTCATTCGTTTGAAAGTTGGGAAATGAGCAAGGCCATTGGATGAATATTTAAGATGTGTTGATTCAAAGGATGTCTGTGAGGATAATGGAATAGAATTGACATTAAAATAATTGGAAAAATTAACCTCGAAGGGCCCACTAGTGAACGAAAGTTTTACCTTGTGTTGTTCTCGAACATTTCGGTTTGGTTCAAAGGCCGCAACGCGCCAAATTAACCACATTATCTGTCTTTCAGGTAACCAGCCGCACGAACACCCTTTTAATTACTTACGAGCTTTTGTATACGTTACTCCTTGCATTCTTGCTGTTCTTTTGATTGTCGTGTCATTTTACTTGGTCAAAGTTATGATGCGAAGAACCCAGAAAGGTGAGTGATTGAATGTAACAGATATCACAAATATCTATTCCACCCGCTCTTGGAATCATGAAATCATTCCACTTAGAATCGGTCTCTTCTGCAATAATAAGTCGATGGCAATATGCACGCATCCAATAAACCGATATTTATCCCATTTAATTATCCCAAATATCCCTTTTAAAATTATTTTTATATTTTCAAATTAACATGAAAACATGAGATTCATCAATTACATAAAAGAAACAATCTTAATGTTGATTTTGAGTAAGTTTACAAAAAAAGAAAAAAACCCTAACCCCCCTCCCTCCCATCCACTCAGGGGGAAAAAAAGGAGAGAAATAGTTAATCGAATTGAAAAGAGAAAAGAAAAAATATACCAAAAAAGAAGAAGAAAGAATAAGGTTCATTTCGCTCACCAATCAAATTATCCTGACACCCGGAATCCCAGGTGGTTCCCAGATGCAGAGGTGGAGGTTGAGGGTGGCCATGGCTAAGAAGCTACACCCACGTGTGGATGATATGGACTCAACTATTTAGTAAAACATCTTAGTTCCGCTTTCCAATGAGTCATATCCAGATGGGAATCAGATTTCCAGGTCACCGCTATACACTTCCTGGCCACCGTCAATGTGATCTTTACAAATCCCAATTGGTGTTTATTTAGACAGCCTGGTTTTAGGTCTTTATTTCCCAATATAAACAATTCCGGGATCTCTATAAATCGAATCGAATCTTAGTGATTTGTTCTAGAAGATTTCCCAAATCTTCCCAGAAAGGCCTCACCTTGGAACATGACCAGATTGAATGTAAAATCTTTCCTGCTTCCTCTCTGCATCTAAAACACTGATCTGATATTTCTGTTTATATTTGTGTTTTATTTCTGGTTTTAATTTGTAATGCAAGACAAAGATAGGAGACAGATTTGCTGGTCCGACTTATGTTGGGACAACATCACTAATACTATTAACGTAAGGTAGAGCTTGGTGCAAAACAATTTCCCCCCAAATATCTCTCGACTCCCTCGCAGTTCTCACGCTGACCTATGTGCTTGGGCAATACAGGGAAGGGAAGAGAGCAGAGCATTGGGGAAACACATGTGGTCACATCACACTTAACTGACAATTAATGAAAAGAACAAAAACGAGATGTACAGCGAGAGGGGACATATTTTGTTCAAAATTGAGGATCAAAAAAAATTTGAACACATCATACAGACGGACATTGTGGTCCTGTTTTCTGTTTAAACAGAAAAACCAACGCACACATTCATAGATATTCACATCTACTCTCAGACACACCCCTGGACCCCACCCCACATCTTGGCCCCTTTCCTGACAGTATCATCGGTATTTTACCAATTCACTCCATAAGCATCCGTAATTCAGAGAAATAACATTTATTTCTCCATCTATGGACACGTTTTCCGGTGAACCCTTTTCACGTGCATTTAATTTTCGAGAGAGAACATAATTATTGACTTTTCATTTGTTTGATCTGTTATATTGTTGGTATTTTAGATCATGAAAAATGGCAGCGTCCTGTCACTGGATTTCCTCAGCCGATGTATGAGGAGATAAGTATTCGGGGATTTGGAGGACAACAGGGTAACTATATTTAAACTTGGTAGAAGCGGTTTCTTTAAAATTGCAGGTCACCCCGTTTAATGAGATCTGTGTTTTGTCAGTAGAAGGACATTCGTCCAGTTGTGTCAACGAAGATGAATATTGCATGGTGAGCGATTTATACGAAGATGAAAATAATGACGGTAAATTGGATTGAAATGATATCCCACGCTACTCCCAGCAGGGAGAGAAATAAATCAATATTTGCCTCAGACTTATTAACTTTACAAACACAGGTCACTTCTCAGATTAAAAGAAACAAAAAGCAGGTGCTGGAAACACGATGCGCTGCAAACACTCGGTCCGTCAGGGAGGTTCAAGACACAGAGAAACACTTATTCATTCAGGTCGAAGACCTTTCTGTCCTGAAATAAAAGGGCTCTCCTGCTCACTCGAGCCATTAGCATGGACGTTCTGTTCCTCCATATTTTATCTCTTGTGGCCCAAAACATTTTCACTCTCGCCAAGGCACAAACCAGAAGCGCGACGGATATATTCCAGTGCTCAAAAATGCTGGAGGAACTCACCAGATCACGCAGCACCCATGGGAAGGGTGGCCCAAAAAAGATGGCCAATGTTTCGGGTCTGGGCCCTTGCTCAGGAATTCCCTTGGGCAATATATTCTGATCCATCAGCAAGAAGACAATAAACATTGAAAGGGACAGGGACCGAACGCAAACAAGCGGGAGGAGTTGAGTGGGCACGGACGTTGGGTGGAAGGACTCGTTTCCCCCTGACGCCGTGACTATCAAGGAATTAGGCTTGACTGAGTGAGAATCGACCCAAACGCACGACTCAGAGACAGTTCAGTTAGGCGATTATCAGAATTTTAACTAGGAATCATAGATTCAGTAAAAAGGGGATCAATTGGAGAAGGCAAACAAATTAGCAGGGCAAGACAGAGGGCAGGGTCAAAAAGCAGTCCAAATATTTAAAAAAAAACACTTGGGAATAGGCTGTCGCGAGGGAAAAGGCGCTGCGACACTTACACCAAAGGGCTAAAACGAACTGGCAAAGAGGGAAGAGAGCACACAGCTTATAACAAGACACCGGTGGGTCATCAGACACAAGAGGGAAACTTGACAGGACGTGGGAAGCTGGAGACGAGACGAGGCAGTGACTCGATGCTGAGATCCTGAATGCAATGATATGAAGTCAGTACCAACTTAAAGGATGAGAGTGAAACCAAGGCAGTGACTCCACGATTAGAAGTTGCAAAAATCAATCAACATTACATAAAATATTTCACCATTAAAGGAAATGCAGCAAGTATTCAAACTAAAAACAAAGCTGGAGAAACTAGCAGGTCAAACAGTGTACTTAAGATAATGATATATAACCTATGTTTCGGACTTGAGCTCTTCATTAAGGTTTAAGCAAAATGTAGACAGGCGTCCGAACAAAATGGAGGGGGGAGGGGTAGAGGAGGAGCACCGTCCGAATATTTGAGAGACTGCGAGAACAGGCGGTAATAGGTGAATAAGGGAGAAAGGACGCGGCAGCAAACGGGGGGGAGGGGGGCTGGGTAGGGGTTGGCTCTGTGAATGGAGAGGGAAGGGGGGAGCTGGGGGAAAGGAGACGGGGAAGGAGAAGGGAGGGAGAATGGGGAGACGGCTAGCAGACACCAGAAAAGTCGATGTTAAAGACTTGGAGAGTACTCAAACTGCTAAGGCGTTCAGCGGGTCAAGCAAGATCCGTAAAGTAATAAAAAAACAAAGAGGACTTTGTAGATGCGGAAACTATATCTTTTTTTGATGAGAAAATGTTTGGTAGACGAGGCTGCATCCATGGGGAGAGACAGAGCTCCTGATTCGGGTAGAGGAACCTTTTCCCGTGCCACTTCTCTTCTGTTCGTCCACTGAGCAGATGGGCTGATCTGGAGTTTATCTCCGTGCTTATCTCCGTTTTAACGACCAGAGAGACTCTCTCCCCGACCATCGCAGCAGCTTCACGAGTTTACTTTTTAGAATTAAAATTAATAATATTTACAACCCGGTGGAAGCCGATTCCGGCCAATGAAGCTCACACCGTCCAATTCCAAGCACATAATCTGCCAAGCCCGGACTTTCCTGAAGAGTGGGAGGTAACGGGAGAACCCTCGCTGGTCAAGGAGACTCCCGACAGGGATTCGAACCCGCGTCGCTGGTGCTGGAGCACCGTCGCGCTAACCTGGCCACCTTCCCAGTCTGGCGAAGTCGGTTTCTCTTCCCGCCGAGTTTTACCAGCAGTTTCTTTTATTTCCGAATCAAAATTTACCTTTCAGGCCACGAACCCCTTGTTTGCCCTTTGGATGAAAGGTTGTCATTTTAAAATGCTCCGTTGTTTTCTCTTTCTCAAATATTCGGCAGAGTATTTCAAACATTTCCTGTTCCTACGAAGTTTGGAAAGAATCGAAGTGGTGAGACTGGGGCAGCTCGGTTCGTGCCGTGGTTAATAACGCAATGCTATGGCAGAGCCCGCGACCCGGGCTCCAATCCGCCACTATCTGGAAGGAGTTTGTTCGTTCTCCCCGTGGATTTCCTCCGGCTGCTCCGGCTTTCTTCCACCCTCCAAAACGTATGGGAGTTGTAGGTTAATTGGGGTATTTGGCCAGCATGGGCTTGTGGTCCGGAGGGATATGAATTACCTGACACTTTAATTCGTACCATTTATTGAAACAACATGAATTCTTCTGTCTTGTGTGGTTCATCATTCAGGTATCGTTTCTCTCGTGGTTTGATGATGCTGGATTATTTTGAATGAGGTTATGAGAATTCGGATTATTTTCTACAGTTCTAAATATTCATTTGTTTCGGATGACATCGGACTGCAAGTGGAAGCTGTTAAGCGTATGGTTCAGTGAAATTGGAAATACAGACAACGTATTCAGTCTATAAAAAATCCTGACATCTGGTTCAAAATCTAAAATGGGGTTGTTTCTTTGTAAATGTCTCGATTAAAAAAAAATCTTTCATCTAAATGATTTGCTTTGGGTTGGTTGTTCATTCCTAAATTGGTGGTATTTTACTCTTGGACCTTGGAGGATTAGTGTTTCCATAGATGTTCCTTGTCCTCATCTGTGTTTTTTTAGAAAAGGGAAAAGCGGATGGTGCACTTTCCCCTTATTTCGTTCGACCCAAAGGATTCCCAGCACAGTTATTACTCCAGACAACCATGATTTCGCACTTACCGGATGAAGGGGATTCTCGCTCCAAATCTGTTGTTGCGTCTTGCAGTTTTATTTCCTTCCCCCTTTGTCACAGGAATATGAAGATTTAGCCTGGGTTTGATCATCAGATTTTAAATCTGAACTAGCCTTGACAAATCTATTTGTTAAGCAAAAGAATGGTACTTCAGGGGAAATGTATTCCTGAGGTTGACCCCCGCATCTTATGCTTTACTGTTTGCAAGCCATCACACAATTCATGCTGTAGCTGTAACTCAAGGAAAATTAAATGAAGTTAAAAATCTGTGGGACTCTTCCCTTCTCCCTACTCATGGATACTTTCACTCATCACACACTTCAGCTCATTGACAAGTTCAGCCAAGTTTTTGTCGATGTTATTGTCCCCAATAAAATGATGATGACTAGACTGGAAATCAATAAATCCCAAGGACCACTTAATCTACATCACAGACGTTTGAAATTGGTGGGAAAAGAGTTGGTCATGATAATAATTTTGGAAACATCAATAAATGATGAAGCTGTCCTGATCCAAATTATTGGAAAACATGCAGCGTCTTCAGGGCATCATCAACTTATTCACAAGCAAGGAAAACGCTACAATTTGCAATGAAGTATTTAGTAACGGAGAGATGAGCAAGAGAACAGAGGAATCTCAACATGGATGAATGAACAGGAATGAATTTGACCAATGTTTTGGAGTTCCTTGTCCACATCCCTTCCGTAATTGTCAAATCAACTTTATTGTCATCTGATTGTACAAGTACAACCTGATGAAAAATGATCTTTGGTCCTCAGAACAAAACAAGCACACATACAACCAGAGATAACACACATACAGACAAGAAATACATATACAGGACAATTAATGAGGAAGAACAAGCTTTTTCATGGTATTTATTGTTTTCAAAAGCATGTGTTAAATGGCTGAGAAAGATACAACTGATTCTGAGTTATTGATAGAGATTGGATAGGCTGGATCATTATTCCATGCAGGATAGGAGGCTGAGGGGAGGTTCATAAAATCACAAGGACCAGAGATAAAATGAATGTTCGTTCACAGTCTTTTTCCTGAAATAGATGATTCTAAAACTAGAGGACAAAGTTTCAAGTAGAGAGGAGAAATATTTAGCAAGGGATTGAGGGGAAATTTGTACACTTAGACTGTGGTCCATATCTGGTTTGAGCTGCCAGAAGAACCTGCAGAAGTGAGTACAATTTTGACATTCAAAGACATTTGGACAGCTTTGTGGAGAGGAAGAAATGAGAAGGATTATGGATCAAATGCAAGTAAATGGGGCGGGCCCAGAGCATGGAGAAGTTGGGCTGAAGGGCCTGTTCCCATGCTGTCTGACTCTTTGACTCTATAGGAGGTTGGACAATAACATAGAGCATACTGAATCTACAAATAAACACGACTTTGGAAATGTTCAGCAGTGGTAATAAATGAGTCTCTCTGATGTTGGTGATCAATGTTGAGACATGGACCACGTTCAACAGTTCCTGGAACCCAGCTGTTCATAATCCATCCCTCGCTGCAGGACCAAACAAATATTTCCAAATTTACAGAAGATACAAAACTTGGCAAGATTTTGCATAGGAAACAGGATATGAACAGGATTATATTAAGTTACAGCAGTTAAATAAGTGAAGGCGAACATGGCAGTTGGAGGGAAATGTGAGGTTGCCCTCTTCAGTGGAAAACAGCGACGTTGGAGATACTGTTAATGGCGATAGATTTGGAAATGTTAATATGGACAAAACAATGACTAAAGAAAGTGTAGACAATGACATTTTGGAAAGAGTTGCAATGGCTGTCCAGGTTACTATATCACACGTCATATTGAGATGCAGATGATTTAAACTCTTGCAGTGTGCAATGAGAATGGTTAATTGAGGTCTCAGTAGTTAATGAGACCAAATGACATGTCAGCTGTGGAATGATTGCCAAGGTACAGTGCCACTAATGTGTGAATGGTAAAATGTCAGGGGAGGGGGTAGTGTCAATAATATAAGAGGGAATAAAAGTGGGAATGGCTTAAGTGGGTGTTGATGGTGGTCACGGTGTGTTGTCAAATTAACCCTCGGAATGGTGCAACGGTGGACCCAATAGGATCCTGTAGCACACCACCGAGTAATACTCCTCCACCACCAACCTCTGTTTCATACTGTCTAGCTAATTCTATATCTAGTTGGCCATTTCATGCTGGATCCCATGTATTCAAACCTTCTGGACCATCCTATAATGTAGAACTTTGTCAAAGATCTTGCTAAAGTTCATGCCAACAATATCTACCACCTTCATAAATTTTGATCAACTCATCAAAAACTCAATCAAATTTGTTGGACACAATATCTCCCACATAAGGCCAAGCAGAACCTGGCCCAAAAACAATCACCGCCAGTAACTTACCCGTGACTGACATTCAGCCCACCAGCCTGCTAATCTCTGGTTTCTCTTTACAGCTGATTTTAAGTAAACATTATTAGACAGCCTGTGCTACTTATGGTGCAAATATCTCTGCCAAGGCTCCTGCAAAATATTCATTAGCTTCTCATAATGTTCTGGGATCAGTCCCAGGATTTATTTACCTTGTGGCATTTTAAGGCCTCCTGTAATGTTAACTCTCTGCAAGTCATTGCCATTTGTTTCCAGGTTTCCTAGTCTCTACATCTTTCTCCATGGTAAAAACAGATGTGATGTACTCATTAAGGACCTTGCCTATCTCCTGAGCACATTGACAAACTGACTGATCTACAAGGGATCCTATTCTCTCCTTAGTTACTCTTTTGCCCTTAATATATATTCTCTTAGGATTCCCCTTAACATCTACCACAGTGGTTCTCAACCTTTTTCTTTCCACTCACATCCCACTTAAGTCATCCCTATGCCATTGGTGCTCTGTGATTAGTAAGGGATTGCTTAAGGTGGATGTGAGTGGGAAGGGAAGGTTGAGAATCACTGCTCTAGACCCAAATGTTACCAAAATATTTTGCTTGAGAAAAATTGTCATTGATCCATTTCTTTTGGTGTTATGAGACCATGCACATACCGAGTCAACGAGGGACAATTAAAACAGTGGTTTTCAAACTTTTTCTTTCCACCGAAATTCCGCCTTAAGCAATCCCTTACTAAACACAGAGCACCGATGACATAGGGATTACTTAAAGTGGGATGTGAGTGGAAAGAAAAAGGTTGAGAACCACTGATCTACCAGAACCATCTTATACCCTCTTTTTCTTCTCCTGATCTCCTTCTTCAGTGAAGTCCTACATCTTCTATTCTCCTCAAAAGATCTGCTTGATTTTGCCTGGGCACAATTGACACATGCCTAGATCACTGTGACCACTTCTGGTGAAGGAGTAGTTGTAACAAGGGGGGTGGCTTGCACTTGAATTACATAATTGAGTTGGGAAAGCTTGCTGGTGTTCCTGAGGAAGATTTGAACTGTTGTCAGAGGAAAGGAGGATCAGAGTAAGTTTTCCAAAAAGGGAGGTGCAGAAGAAAAATGTGGGAAGTCCCATAAATAGAGCAGGATGTTACATTCTCTAGCCATCTGAGGCAAAGAATTCCTCTGTACAATACCTCTGGCTGAATAAATTCCTCCTCGTTTCTGTTCCAAAGGGATGCCATTTTATTCTGAGGCTGTGCCCTCTGTTCCCAGACTTTTCCCATGCAAGACATTTCTCCATCCATTCTATCCAGCCCTTTCAATGTTCAGATGTTTCAAAGAGATTGCCCCTCATCCTTCTATACTCCAGTGGGCACAGGCTCAGAGCCATCAAATGCTCTTCATACATTTTAATTTAGCACTCAATAAATTCTCTAAATTCCTGTCTTTTAAGTAGCATGGAGTTTAATCTCCATCTATATGTTCTTGGTGGGATGTCCTCCAGTTCTATTGCCAATAACAGGGGTGAATGATCAGATAACAATCTAGCTTTATATTCCATTTTCCTAACTTTCCCTTGGATATGGGCTGACAACAGGAACAGGTCAATCCTTGAGTATGTTTTATGTCTACTCGAATAATATGAATATTTCTTCTCCTTTGGGTGTTGTCTCCTCCATATATCCAAAAGTTGCATTTCCTGCATTGATTTAACCATAAATCTGGCTACTTTGTTCTTTCTGCTAGTCTTTTGTCCAGTTTTATCCATCTTTGAATCCAAATTAAGGTTAAAGTCCCCTCCTATCAATATATTCCCCTGCATATCTACAATCTTCAAAAAAGATATCTTTCATAAACATTTGATCCTCTTCATTAGGTGCATATATATTGACCACATTCCAGAATTTTGAATATATCTGACACTTTATCATTACATACCTCCCTGCTGAATCTATTATTTCCTCCTCTATTTTGATTGGTACATTTTTATTGATTAATATAGCTACACCTCTGGCTTTTGAGTTATATGACGCTGCCGTTACGTGCCCTACCCAGTCTCTCCTTAATTTCTTGTGTTCCACTTCAGTTAGATACATTTCCTCCATGAATGCTATATCTTTTTTTTCTTTTTTCAGTAAATTTAATAGCCTCTTCCTTTTGATTTGGTTATGTATTCCATTAATATTTATAGTCATTGTGATAGTACAGATCTATCACCAATGTATATAGTGTATATAGTTACAGTATCTAGACTGTGCTTACAGCGATTGGCTGAGAGCTAAGCCATGCCTACTGTCTGGGCCTTAAAGGGTTGTGTCCCTAGCCAGGTCGGATAATTCTGGACTGGTCGGCCACCTGTGAAGAGCTCCTGTCTTTTGCTAATAAAAGCCTTGGTTTGGATCAAGTCTTTGATTCTTTCGATGAGCTCTACAGTCATATAGTTCAACATGGCCATCTCCTACTCTGTTTACATCTCATTTCCACTTCCTCACCACCACCTTTCCCCTTTTCCCCATTTTCATTTCTCAGTTTTCTTTTTTTGAACGCATTGTATGACAACACTTCTAAAACATACACTACTTCAAACATTCCCACATCTAAAATTCCCTTAACCTCGTGTCCCTCCCTTCTCTGAGTCGCCCCTTGTTCCTTGCCAGGCAACCACAACTCCCCTCTCCATTCAGACTGTGAATCTGTTCGCAAGTGTCAACTGATTTTGCAGTGACTGTTATTCTCTCCCACCCAACCCCCTCCAGAAAAGACTTTTATCTTCACATTACAACAAAGCTCCCCTCTTTTCTTCTCTTTTTATTTTAATTCCCCCCCCTTCTCCCTTACTTCCCTTTTCTTCCCTCCTTTAGTTTTTACTTATACATAATTTTTACATCTTTATATGTAGTTTGTCGTCATTCTTCGTTCTTGTTACATCTCTTCATCTCTCTTTCTGTCTTGCAGGCGTTCTGCAAATTCTTGTGCTTTCTCTGGATCTGAGAACAGACTGTTTTGCTCCCCCGGGATAACTATTTTAAGCACCGCTGGATATCTTAACATAAATTTATACCCTTTTTTCCATAGGATCGATTTTCCTGCGTTAAACTCCTTCCTCTTCTTTAGGAGTTCAAAACTTATGCCTGGGTACTTTGTACTCCAGTGGTTTTTTGTCTTCTCTAATTTTATTCATTGCCTTCTCCAATATATTTTCTCTTATCGTGTATCTCAGAAATTTTACTAAAACGGAACTTGGTTTATGTTGTGACTGTGGTTTTGGGACTAATGTTCTGTGCGCCCTTTCTATTTCCATTCCTTCCTGCATTTTCTGGCATTCCCAGGACACTTGGGATCTATTCTTTTATAAATTCTTTCATGTCTTTGCCTTCTTCATCTTCCTTAAGGCTCACTATCTTTATATTGTTTTGCCTACTATAGTTTTCCATTATATCCATCTTCTGAGCTAACAACTCCTGTTTCTTTAACTTTTTTGTCACTTTCTTTCATTCACTTCCATTTCTACCACCATTACATGTTCTTCCACATTTTCTAATCCTTTCCCTACATCTGTTATGACCAGCTCTATTCTACTCACTTTTTCTTCTGTACTTTTCATTTCACTAAATTCGAGTGTCAGCTATTCTTTTAATGCTTTCATTTCTTGAATTCTTCTTCTTCTTCTTCTTCTTCTTCTTCTTCTTCTTCTTCTTCTTCTTCTTCTTCTTCCGTGTCTGCTCTTGGGTTTGTGTCTTCTATTTCTCTTC